>NC_043976.1:2846590-3146590 GCF_902148855.1 Sphaeramia orbicularis
TGGGCCCGCCCACCGATGGACTCACTACCCACGAGGGAACCGTAGGGGCCGGGTGCACTGTGGATTGAGTGGCAGTCGACGGCAGGGGGCTCGACGATCCGATCCCCGGACACAGAGTCTGGCTTTTGGGACTTGGAAGGAGTTCAAGTATCTGGGGTCTTGTTCACGAGTGAGGGAAGGGTGGAGCGTGAGAATGACAGACGGGTCGGTGCAGCGTCTGCAGTGATGCGGTTGTTGTATCGGTCGGTTGTGGTTCAGAAGGAGCTGAGCCGAGAGGCCAAGCTCTGGATTTACTGTCAGTCTATGTTCAGACCCTCACCTATGGTCATGAGCTTTGGGTCAGGACCAAAAGGACCAGATCCAGGATACAAGTGGTCCAAATGAGTTTCCTCCATAGGGTGGGTGGGTCCACCCTTAGGGATAGGGGGTGGAGCTCAGTCACCAGGGAGGAGCTCAGAGTAGAGCTGCTGCTCCTCCACATTCAGAGGAACCAGCTGAGGTGGATCAGACATCTGGTTCAGATCCTCCTGGACTCCTCCCTGGGGAGGTGTTCTGGGCATGTCCCACCGGGAGGAGACCTGAGGGAAGACCTAGGACACACTGGAGAGACTGTGTCTGTGGGCTGGACTGGGAACGCCTCAGGGTCCCCCCGGAAGAGCTGGAGGAGGAGTCTGAGGAGAGGGAGGAGTCTGCGGAGAGGGAGGAGTCTGGGCATCCCTGCTTAGACTGTTGCCCCCGTGACCCGGTCCCGGATAAGAGGAAGAAAATGGATGGATGGATGGATGGATGGATGGATACTCCATGAAAATAGTTCTGTTACATTTTTGTGTTTTTCTGTCACGGCCTGTGGAGTCTTTAATGTTAGTTTTTCATCATGAGTCATTTTTTGTGTAATATTTTTCCATTTGTTGGTTTTTCGATTTCAATCAGCAGGTTTGAACATTTTCTTCTAGTTGCGCCTTTTACATCCTTTTTGCCTTTTACATCCTTTTTTTGTTTCGTTTTGTCTCGTTTCATCTTTTACTTGGTGTTCTTGTTGTTTCCTTCTGGGTTTTTTTTTTTTTTTTTTTTAATATGTATTTCTGTTCATGACTCTCTAGTTTTTGTCCATTTTTGACATTATTCACAGATTATTATGTTATTATTATTTCACTGTTGCTGCCTATTTGAGATCACACTGGGCTGTGAATAAAACATGTAAATAACCTGAACTGTCTTCATATAAATCAGTGGAATTGTTCCAGTGTTCAGTCTGTTATTAACTGTTGTGTATTTGTAGATCCACTGGATCTGTACGATAGAATTAACATGAAGAAATGATAAACTGAGACAGAATATTGTTAGAATTGTACTTATTTTACTTCAGAAATTTGTGATTCTTCCTTTTATTCACAGTTTTTAAAGGATTATTAGTAGATGTAAACATTTCCATCAGTGTCATTTTACTTTTCTCCCTGTTTTTATTTTATTTTAGGTCATATCAGGCTGAATGTGGAACCAGAACTTTAATATCTGTACATTCACAGCAGGTCTTAATGCACAGTTCAGATTTTTTGGTGAAATCCTATTTTTTTTTGTGTGCACATTCACATTCCACATTAAATGTGACTTCTATCAGTTTTGAGTCTGAACTGAATGTGACCCTGAAGTGACCCACATGCACTAAAGAGGTCCTGAAGTGACCCACATGCACTAAAGAGGTCCTGACGGAATACATGACCACGCAGACACACACTGTGTTTACAGAAGGAAATATGGGGGGGACGCAAAATTATGACATTTGTCGCATTTCAATGACCTAAAGGTCGGATAAATGCGACCTGGCTGTTCAGACCGAAGTCACATTGCAAGGGACGGACGGACGATGGATGGATGGATGGATGGATGATGTGTGTCAGTGTCCAGTGCTTGTGTGTCTCTAATGTGAATCCTTTCTCTGTTGAATCGACAGCAGAAGTTGATCTCCTAAAAACATGTATCTCCTTCATTTTTCATCCTTGGACGTCAAGACTCGATTCAGATTAAAAATGAAAACATTCTTCTAAAGACGAATACTGATGATGAGGACGATAAACAGACGAAGAACAGGCTGAAGGAGAAACAGGTCTGAATGTACCGGGATGTGATGTCAAATAAACACTGGATAATGAAGGAAAGAAATGAAAAAAAGGAACAAAGTGAAGATGGAAAGAAAAATAAACCCATGACATATGGAAACACAATCACACACATGGTCCTGCTTTCAACACTGGAGATGTTTACGCTGCGGTGTCCACCACATCCTCCACATTTACACACAACATCCAACACAACATCCAACACAACGGTCCAGCACAACGTCCAACACAACATGCAACACAACGTCCAACACAACATGCAACACAACGTCCAACACAACGTCCAACACAACATCCAACACAACATCCAACACAACATCCAACACAACATCCAACACAACGTCCAACACAACATCCAACACAACATCCAACACAACATCCAACACAACATCCAACACAACGTCCAACACAACGTCCAACACAACATCCAACACAACGTCCAACACAACGTCCAACACAACGGTCCAGCACAACGTCCAACACAACGTCCAACACAACATCCAACACAACATCCAACACAACATCCAACACAACATCCAACACAACGTCCAACACAACATCCAACACAACATCCAACACAACATCCAACACAACATCCAACACAACGTCCAACACAACGTCCAACACAACATCCAACACAACGTCCAACACAACGTCCAACACAACGGTCCAGCACAACGTCCAACACAACGTCCAACACAACATCCAACACAACGTCCAACACAACGTCCAACACAACGTCCAACACAACATCCAACACAACGTCCAACACAACGTCCAACACAACATCCAACACAACGTCCAACACAACGTCCAACACAACATCCAACACAACGTCCAACACAACATCCAACACAACGTCCAACACAACATCCAACACAACGTCCAACACAACATCCAACACAACGTCCAACACAACATCCAACACAACGTCCAACACAACGTCCAACACAACGTCCAACACACCGTTGTACAGGACGGTCCACCGTCTGCTCAACACTCTGATCTTCAGGGTTCAGTCTGAGAAAAGACACATCTTAAAGGTGAAAACATGCGAACATAAAAGTCATATTTGCACGTCAACTTAAAAACCTATAAACTGGCTCCATGTTTTAAAAGTGTGACCACATAATGTTGCATCTTGTCCAGATGTTTCCTGTGAAGATCATTTGTTTCAGACTCTGACTCTTTCTTGAATTCTCTCCTGAGTCTGTTCATGGTTTTATTTCCACGTTGTCTTTCATCTGTACATTTGCTCGAATCTGTTCATTTATTTGCTTTGTGTTGGAGTTAAATTGCTTTAATTCTTAAATCGTTGATGTGTTTAAAGTGTCGTTCAGAGTTTACGATGTTCCTCAAACGCCTCACGTGGCCTTCAGACGTTCTGAATAAAACAGACGACCTTCTTGGCATACGGGGTTAATAGAACGTGTCGGACGCGGTCGCCTGATGAGATTATGTAAGAAACAAACACCTAAAAGGCTTCAGATCAGACAACTCATGCAAACACGAGAGGAAACCACTTAAGGCGTCATCTCGCCGACTGCACACGGACCGCTCGTCCTACATCCAGATGCCGTGGTCATTATGTAACACCGACATGCTCCTGTTACGCCATCTTCTTCGCCAAACCCAGTCCGACCTCGGTCACCTCAACTCGCTGTGAACTCGCCGTCCTCCTTCGCCCCTCGTGGACTCGGTTCGATGTCCTGCGCCGCATTCAGACCCCGAAGACGCAGTTTACATCATTTAGGTCCAACGACTGAACTGTGATCTGAGGACGGAGACGCACAGGACTACGAAGGAAGATCCACCACCACGGACCACCACGGACCACCACAGACCACCATGGACCACCACAGACCACCACAGACCACCATGGACCACACTGGACCACCATGGGCCACAGTGGACAACCATGGACCACAGTACACCACAGTGGACCACCATAGACTACCACGGACCACAGTGGACAACCATGGACCACAGTGGACCACCATGGACTACCACGAACCACAGTGGACCACCATGGACTACCACGGACCACAGTGGACAACCATGGACCACCACGGACTACAGTGGACCACCATGGATCACAGGGGACCACCATGAACCACAGTAGACCACCATGCACCACAGTGGACCACCACAGACCACAGTGGATCACCATGGACCACCACAGACTGTGACCACCACCAGCAGAGTTCTGACCCCACATGTTGGTGGTCTGGAGTTGAAGTGGGCCTTCAGTGGTTCATGTGGTTTTCCTTCTCTGTTCAAACTGTTCAGTCACTTTAATAAAACCTGCTCATAAAAGCAGAACTGGTTCAAGGTGGTTTTCTTCAGGGTTTGTGGATCCACATCAGATTCTGAACACAGTGTTGTTTTATTGAGATAAAGAAATAACGAAGCAAAGACCGTGACGATACCAGCGTCTGAAAATGAATCAGTAATGAAGCTTTGTCATTAATTAAATTATCAGGAGTTTTTTTAAATTATTTCATCCTGTTCACTGATGAAGCTGAGGTTTGAAGTGAAGGCCTTTACAGATGTGACGCTGCAGTCGTTTCACATTCTGTTTAATGTGGTTGGATTTGATTATATTTATCATCACCTGGGACTATTTTCAGCGGCGGATGAATCTGTGTGTGGATGTGACTTTATTTGAACTCATGGTTTGTTTGTTTGTTTGTTTGTTTGTTTGTTTGTTTGTTTGTTTGTTTGTTTGTTTGTTTGTTTGCAGGTGAAACACAACGGACTGATCCAGGAAATGAAGCATCCAACGGTCGGACGCATCGCTGTACCGGGTCAGTACACCATGAACACACACACACACCGACGCATGAACACACACCGACACATGAACACACACCGACACATGAACACACACCGACACATGAACACACACACACACCGACGCATGAACACACACCGACGCATGAACACACACCGACGCATGAACACACACCGACACATGAACACACACCGACACATGAACACACACTGACACATGAACACACACCGACACATGAACACACACACACACACCGACGCATGAACACACACTGACACATGAACACACACTGACACATGAACACACACCGACACATGAACACACACCGACACATGAACACACACCGACGCATGAACACACACACCGACGCATGAACACACACTGACACATGAACACACACCGACACATGAACACACACACCGACGCATGAACACACACCGACGCATGAACACACACACCGACGCATGAACACACACTGACACATGAACACACACTGACACATGAACACACACTGACACATGAACACACACACACACACCGACGCATGAACACACACCGACACATGAACACACACTGACACATGAACACACACTGACACATGAACACACACACCGACGCATGAACACACACCGACACATGAACACACACTGACACATGAACACACACCGACACATGAACACACACCGACACATGAACACACACACACACACACCGACGCATGAACACACACTGACACATGAACACACACCGACACATGAACACACACCGACACATGAACACACACACCGACGCATGAACACACACTGACACATGAACACACACCGACACATGAACACACACACCGACGCATGAACACACACCGACGCATGAACACACACACCGACGCATGAACACACACTGACACATGAACACACACTGACACATGAACACACACTGACACATGAACACACACACACACACCGACGCATGAACACACACCGACACATGAACACACACTGACACATGAACACACACTGACACATGAACACACACACCGACGCATGAACACACACCGACACATGAACACACACTGACACATGAACACACACACACACACACTGACGCATGAACACACACCGACACACGAACACACACTGACACATGAACACACACACACACACCGACGCATGAACACACACCGACACATGAACACACACTGACACATGAACACACACACACCGACGCATGAACACACACTGACACATGAACACACACACACACACACTGACGCATGAACACACACCGACACACGAACACACACTGACACATGAACACACACACACACACACCGACGCATGAACACACACCGACACACGAACACACACTGACACATGAACACACACACACACACCGACGCATGAACACACACCGACACACGAACACACACTGACACATGAACACACACACACACACCGACGCATGAACACACACCGACGCATGAACACACACCGACACATGAACACACACACACCGACGCATGAACACACACCGACACACGAACACACACTGACACATGAACACACACACACACACCGACGCATGAACACACACCGACACACGAACACACACTGACACATGAACACACACACACACACCGACGCATGAACACACACCGACGCATGAACACACACCAACACATGAACACACACTGACACATGAACACAGACACACCGATGCATGAACACACACTGACACATGAACACACACCAACACATGAACACACACACACTGACACATGAACACACACCGACACATGAACACACATGAACACACACTGACACATGAACACACACACACACCGACACATGAACACACACTGACACATGAACACACACCGACACATGAACACACACACACACACACACCGACGCATGAACACACACTGACACATGAACATTCCTCCTCTCTTCCTCTGCTCTCCTCCTCCTCCGCTCTCCTCCTCCTCCTCTGCTCTCCTCCTCCTCTCCTCCTCTCCTCTCCTCTGCTCTCCTCCTCCTCCTCTCCTCCTCTCCTCTCCTCCTCCTCCTCTCCTCCTCTCCTCCTCTCCTTTCCTCTCCTCCTCTGCTCTCCTCCTCCTCTCCTCCTCTCCTCTCCTCTGCTCTCCTCCTCCTCCTCTCCTCCTCTCCTCTCCTCCTCTCCTCCTCTGCTCTCCTCCTCCTCCTCTCCTCTCCTCCTCCTCCTCTCCTTTCCTCTCCTCCTCTGCTCTCCTCTGCTCTCCTCCTCTCCTTTCCTCTCCTCCTCTGCTCTCCTCCTCCTCTCCTCTGCTCTCCTCCTCCTCTCCTCTGCTCTCCTCCTCTCCTTTCCTCTCCTCCTCCTCCTCCTCTCCTCTCCTCTGCTCTCCTCCTCCTCTCCTCCTCCTCCTCCTCTTCCTCTCCTCCTCCTCCTCTCCTCCTCTCCTCTCCTCTGCTCTCCCCCTCCTCCTCTCCTCTGCTCTCCTCCTCTCCTTTCCTCTCCTCCTCCTCCTCTTCCTCTCCTCTCCTCCTCCTCTCCTCTCCTCTGCTCTCCTCCTCCTCTCCTCTCCTCTGCTCTCCTCCTCCTCTCCTCCTCTTCCTGTCCTCCTCTCCTCTCCTCCTCTCCTCCTCCTCTCCTCTCCTCTGCTCTCCTCCTCCTCTCCTCCTCCTCCTCTTCCTCTCCTCTCCTCCTCTCCTCCTCCTCTCCTCTCCTCTGCTCTCCTCCTCCTCTCCTCCTCCTCCTCTTCCCTCCTCCTCTCCTCCTCTCCTCTCCTCTGCTCTCCTCCTCTCCTCTCCTCTCCTCTCCTCCTCTCCTCTCCTCTGCTCTCCTCCTCTCCTTTCCTCTCCTCCTCCTCCTCTCCTCCTCTCCTCTCCTCTGCTCTCCTCCTCCTCCTCTCCTCTGCTCTCCTCCTCTCCTTTCCTCTCCTCCTCCTCCTCTTCCTCTCCTCTCCTCCTCTCCTCCTCCTCTCCTCTCCTCTGCTCTCCGCTCTCCTCCTCCTCTCCTCTGCTCTCCTCCTCCTCTCCTCCTCTTCCTCTCCTCCTCTCCTCTCCTCCTCTCCTCCTCCTCTCCTCCTCCTCTCCTCTCCTCTGCTCTCCTCCTCCTCTCCTCCTCCTCCTCTTCCTCTCCTCTCCTCCTCTCCTCCTCCTCTCCTCTCCTCTGCTCTCCTCCTCCTCTCCTCCTCCTCCTCTGTCCTCCTCCTCTCCTCCTCCTCCTCTTCCTCCTCCTCTCCTCCTCTCCTCTCCTCTGCTCTCCTCCTCTCCTCCTCCTCTCCTCTCCTCTGCTCTCCTCCTCCTCTCTCCTCCTCCTCTCCTCCTCTCCTCTCCTCCTCTTCCTCTCCTCCTCTCCTCCTCCTCCTCTTCCTCCTCTTCCTCTTCCTCTCCTCCTCTCCTCTCCTCTGCTCTCCTCCTCTCCTCTCCTCCTCTCCTCCTCCTCTCCTCTCCTCTCCTCCTCCTCTGCTCTCCTCCTCTCCTCTCCTCTCCTCCTCTCCTCCTCCTCTCCTCTCCTCTCCTCCTCCTCTCCTCTCCTCTGCTCTCCTCCTCTTCCTCTCCTCCTCTCCTCTCCTCCTCTCCTCCTCCTCTCCTCTCCTCTGCTCTCCTCCTCTCCTCTCCTCTCCTCCTCTCCTCTGCTCTCCTCTCCTCCTCCTCTCCTCCTCCTCTTCCTCTCCTCCTCCTCCTCAGCTCCTCCCATCACCTCCTCCTGTGGGGTAATACTCTGTAAAAATGACCACGTTACATAATGTGACTTCCGTGTAATTCGACACCCGTCACACACACTTGTTGAGTGTCACTGAAGCTGAAAACAGTCGACAATAGACGCACAATTCACACAAACACAATCAGTCATGCATCAAGTTGTTCAACACACACACACACACACACACACACACTGTGACATCACGCACGTGCGACTTCAAAGACACACAAGGACACACAAGGACACACACACACACAGACTGTGAGAGTTCACCTCATTAGTCCTGATGTGGATTGTTGTGCGTTTCCTAAAATAACCTGTTTGTTCCTTGTTGTGCGTCTGTTTTTCTGCTTTTGTCAAACTTCATCATCGCTCAAATCCACATAATAAAACACACAAAATACACACCAGTCCAGAGCTGGGATTGGACAAGAACAACACAAAATATGTAACGACAAAAACAACGTAAATAAAATAACGAAGCATAAACGACATGACAACAAGAAAAGAACGAAAGGAAACGGAATCGACACAATAGAAACAAGACAGAAAATGACAAAGACGACGATGAAACTAAATATTTAAACAAGATGAAAACGACAATAAAAGATGACAACAGTGTCACAGTGTAAAACAAAAACCAAATGACAATTTGACTTTTTTGTATTATTATATTGAATCTAATTTTTTTATTGCAAAAACAACAAAAACAACTGGTTCCAGGGACAACAAGCCCCGCCCCTCGCATGTATTGTCGCTTGTTTTGGCATCGATCCTGCTGATGTCATCATGTCTGTGTTCATTGGTTCCTCAGTGGCGTTCACTTATTAAAATAAGTTCATGTTTTTATATGTTGAAAATCCTAAATAACATGAAAAAATAAACAATATATTAACCAAAATTAAGTTTAAAAAAAAGGAACAAAATGATTAAAAACAGCCAAAGTGATCAATAAAATGAACAAAAATTAACAATATATCAACAAAATAGTAAGTAACATGAACAAAGTAAGTCACAAACTGAACAAAATTGAAGAAAAACTAATAAACCCGTGGAGTTGGATCAATGACAGTGGATGGACACACTGGGTTTATGTTCAGTTAAGGAGAAGTTTAAGTGGAAAAGGCCCTTTTTCTTCTGTTTTCTCTGTTTTAATGTCATAACTTTTGAATTTACTCTGAGAACATCTACATGATCAATGAATTTAATACAAGAAAATACATGATTTACACCGAAAAAAAACCTCAAACTACAGAGGATAATATTAGAATAAAGTATAATCAATCACTTAAGAAAGGTTAAATATAGAGAAATAACATTTGGGAACTGACACAAAAGTAGCTCTGGGTCTTTATGGGTTAATGTATTGTTCCCCTAAAAAATTCCAGTACCCCCTGGGCGTCTTCCAAGTACCCCTGGGGGGCGGTGCCCCCCCCCCCCCATTATAAGTAAATGGGGAAAAAAGATTTTAACCCTGTGAAGCCTGGACCATTCAATCACTAACATATCTAAGAATGAGACTTTTTTAAGATCACACAGAAAGTCTGTACAGGACCTTTAATACGTGTATTTTTGTTATGGAAAGGACAGGGTTTATTTTTGTTTTTTAATACGTGTATTTTTGTTATGAAAAGGACAGTTTATTTTTGTCTGTTTGTACATATTGTTTGTACATATTTTTAATGCGTGCACATCTTTATTTATTTTTTAAAACCTTCTGTGTGAACTTTTTCTGCACTGTCCTATAATGAGTGTTGCAACACTGGAATTTCCCCATTGTGGGACAAATAAAGGATTTCTTATCTTATCTTATCTTTTTTAATACGTGTATTTTTGTTATGGAATGGACAGAGTTTATTTTTGTTTTTTAATATGTGTATTTTTGTTATGGAAAGGACAGGGTTTATTTTTGTTTTTTAATACGTGTATTTTGTTATGAAAAGGACAGTTTATTTTTGTTTTTTAATATGCGTATTTTTGTTATGGAATGGACAGAGTTTATTTTTGTTTTTTAATATGTGTATTTTTGTTATGAAAAGGACAGAGTTTATTTTTGTTTTTTAATACATTTATTTTTGTTATGGAATGGACAGAGGTTTTTTTATGTGTATTTTTGTTATGAAAAGGACAGAGTTTATTTTTGTTTTTTAATATGTGTATTTTTGTTATGGAATGGACAGAGGTTTTTTTATGTGTATTTTTGTTATGAAAAGGACAGAGTTTATTTTTGTTTTTTAATACATGTATTTTTGTTATGGAATGGACAGAGGTTTTTTTATGTGTATTTTTGTTATGAAAAGGACAGAGTTTATTTTTGTTTTTTAATACGTGTATTTTTTTTTCCCCACAATATTTTTATTAACTTTTTAACAGCATAAAATCAGCCTTTTACATTCAATGTTTGCTGTCAGTTTGCTTCATTAAACTCAAAAACAAGAAATACAAAAATAAATAAAGAGGGCTGCAATCTAAGTCCAAATATTGTCCAATAATCCTGTTGATTATCTTCTTAATCCCCAGTCAGGTGAACTGTCCATTAGATGTCAGAAAACACTGAAAAGTTTTCAGTGTATACCAAGGTCCAAAATGGTGCCCTCAGCTGTCTCCCCCTGTTCACAACCAAGATTCAACACTGATCTTTTTGAAGGACAGTATTCAAACTGATCAACTGATCACAAAAAAAACAGGAACTATCAGTTCGACAGTTAACAGCCTATCCTAAAACTGTTTTAGCTCTAAAAAAAAAAAACAACAAAAACAAACAAAAACTGACAAATGAACACAGACTCAACAACAATTTGCTTCTCTTACATTAATGAATGGTAATCTATACTAAGTGGATTTTAAATTGTAGTAGATACAAAATGTAGTGCATACTTCAGAAAAAAGTAAAACTTGTAAAAATGTAGGAACTGTACTGCCTACAGCAATCAGTCAACTTGAACATCTGTTAAATCAAGATTCTTGGCATAATTAATAAAAGGTCTCCATATATTCTCAAATCTGTGCTGTTTAGCCTTCAATATGTAGGTGATCCTTTCTAATGGAAGGTCTGATAGCATTTGTCTCATCCAATGAGCTGTATTTGGTCTGTGAACATTTTTCCATAACTGTGCAATACATTTTTTGGCATACAGTCAGCTGAGCTCTATAAAGGTTCGTTCATTTTTACTCTAATTCTGTGTCTGTGAATATAAGCCCAGCAGAAAAAGCTTAGGGTCCAGCGAAATCTGTTTTGAAATTATCTTCTCAATTATAGCTCTGACCTCTTCCCAAAACTTCTGAATCTTTGTACATTGCCAAATACAGTGAAACAATGTCCCACTATGTTCCAAACATTTTGTGCATGTGTCTAGTATATTTTCTCTGTATCGATTTAGTTCCACCGGTGTCACATATGTCCGCATTAACCATTTATATTGTATTAGTTTTAGGCGTGTATTAATACTTTTGGACTGGGCATCAGCACAGGCTTTTTTCCAGTCTTCATCTGAAATTTCACTCTGCAAGTCCTCTTTCCAGGCAAATAACTTAGATTGTGAGCTTTCAGATGAGCCAGATGTCAGCAAATGATAAAACTCTGATATGATACCCTTTCTCAAACTGTCTTTTATCATCATTTCTTCCAACGGAGATCGTGGAGGTCCGGTGAATGTATTGTCTTGATTCGCTTTAATAAAGCTTCTAAGCTGGAGATATTTGAAGAAATGTTTTCTACTGAGCTTGAATTTAGACCTCAGTTCATCAAAGGACATCATTATATCTGAGTCTACCTTATATAGATCCTGGATCATTCTAAGTTCCTTAATACGTGTATTTTTGTTATGAAAAGGACAGAGTTTATTTTTGTTTTTTAGTAAGTGTATTTTTGTTATGAAAAGGACAGAGTTTATTTTTGTTTTTAATATGTGTATTTTTGTTATGAAAAGGACAGTTTATTTTTGTATTTTTGTTATGAAAAGGACAGAGTTTATTTTTGTTTTTTATTACGTATATTTTGGATATGAAAAAGACAGAGTTTTTGTTTTTTAATATGTGTATTTTTGTTCCTTTTTGAATGGTTTACTTTCTTTTAAATAGAATTCTTTTGTTGTTTGATTTTTTTGCAAATATTTGAAATAAATGAACAAACAAACCAAATCCAGTAGCCCCTGGCTCCCCTTTGGGGGCGGGGCTACACATGTAGGCGTATCCTAATGGTGGACCATATATGGTTAAACACAACAGGAAACAGTTGAACTCTCTTTACTTTCACACGTTTCAGTCATTTTGATGTTTTGTCGTTTCCTTCAGACCCGATGATGACGAACAGGAAGTGGACGTCTCTTCTGTTTTCTTCTGGACTGCCTTTGTTCACATTTCACTCTTTTCATCTTCTCGTTCTCTGATGATGAGTCGACTCGTGGAACTACAGTGACTCGTCAATTAAACACTAACGATGCTGATGAAAGCATGGAAGACCTCACTGAGCGCCTTCTACGCCTCCACCGTTCAGTCCACTTCCTGTTTCTAGTTCTACCGCTTTAACCTGTCAGATTTGTTTGATGAAATAAGAGTCTGTCTATAGAGGATAAAAAAAAAAAACACGATCCATAATGAGCAAATAAAATGAAGTTTAGTTTCTATGTAAAGAACTGAGGGCATTAAAGGAAAAGGAGGGAAAGCTCCTTCACTATAAAACAAGAGACAAACGTCATAATGAGATGAAAATGTAAAAGAAACAAGAACAAAACCAACACCGATTAATAAGGGTTTGTAGAAATGAATAAACACCATGAGATGGAAAAACCTTCACAATAAAAGCTTAGAAGCAAATGTTTTTTATTCACTGAAACATTCAAGGCTTTTAATTTGAAATATTAAAGGAACTTTTTATACCAGAACAAACAGATTTTTATTTATTAACCTTTGACCAAAACTACTGATCTAAACTGTTTAACTGTTGATCCACTAATCCTATCAATCCATGTCAATAACTGGAGTCTAATACAGTTCTTCATCTTTTCATGGTCAGCAGATATGACCATATTTGGACGTTCAGAGGCTCTGTAGTTTCCGTGGAAACACCGTCATCTTCTTCAACATTGATTCAGCAGTGAAACCCATGGAGTTGGATCAATGACAGTGGATGAAATTAACATAAATAAATAAATAAATAATCCGACAAAATCGTACATAATGTGGAAAAATAAGCAAAAAATTAATAAAACAAAGTTGAAAAAATGTTTGATAAATTATAATAAATTGACAAAATAATAAGTAACATGATTTAGCAGTTAAAGTGAGCCACAAACAACTAAACTGAAGAAAAACATGGGCAAGAATTTGAACAAAAATAAGTAAGTAATAAATGAAATGAACAAAATGAACAAGAGGGAACAAGAAAATGTACGAAATATTAAATAACATGGAAAAACTAAGCAACAACCCCTGGAGTTGGATCAAAGACGCTGGACACTGGGGTTATAGAGATTAATAAATAAAATGAAAATTCAGTTTTTTCTTGAAAAGTATTATGATTTTGTTTTTGTGATAATTACACAAAATTATGCAAAGATAGTTATACGGTTTGTTTCTTGAAATACTCTCCTATTTTTAGTTTATTCATGTAATTATTAAGTTTTTGCTCGAATTATTGAAGCTGTCATCGTTATATTGTGACTTGTTTCTTCAGGCTGTTTCCATTCAATTCTATAATTATTCTATTATCGATATATTTATATATTTATGGAACTATTATAAACTATTCAGACTTTATTTCTCAAATGACGTGTTTCTTCTCATAACAGTGGGTTTTTATCGTCTGAATATCATATTTATTTAGAACACGGGGTCCTTTTTGGGCGGTTTCACTTTGTCCATTTATCATTTAAAAGGTTTTGGTCGTTTCCATTGTTGAGCCTGTGGATTAAAGTTTGTAGGTCCATGACCCCCCCACCCCCCAGCCCGATGGTTAATTAGAGGAAAATTAATTTTCCTATAATTAAAAGTTGAGAAAAATTCATTTGGAAATCATCACAAACATCAGAATCACTGATAGGGCAATTTATAAATGAGGGATTAAATAAAGTCATAGTAGATGTTTTCTGTTCATGTATGATTAGAACCACAGTTTTTAACCGGCCTTTTACTTTTACTTTGTGTTTTGTTGCTTGTTTTTTACTCTCCTTGTTTACTGTACGGTGTCCTTTAGTACCAAGAAAGGCCCTTTTAAATAAAGTTTAGTATTATTATTATTATTATTATTATTATTATTCATAGTAGTAGTAGTAGTAAATTGTCTTATTTATATATTTATTGATTGATTTATTTTTGTCGTCAGGTCCGGCCGTTCGGTTCAGCAGCTTCGCCGCCAGCAGGCCGACGCCCCCTCCTCTGATTGGTCAACACACTGTCCAGGTGCTGCGAGACACTTTGTCCTACAGCGACGACGACATCAGGACTCTGATGGAGACGGGGGCGGTGTCTCAGAACGAAGCATCCTGATTGGACCAGAATGACGCGGGGCGGAGGACGATGGATCTGAAAACCGCCACCGAACACAGAGCGGATTCAGCGCTAAGTTTCAAAAGAATCATCGACAGAAGAACAAAAACAAAACCAAGAGATTTACAGGAAACGAGTCAGAAAGTGTTCAAATGAGCTTTACCTTAAATACACCTGAGACAGAATGACCGACACGGATCACATGATGTGGAACACCACAGATGTGTACGCTCCATTTAGAAAAACATGAACCAAAGAAGGATGGGCGACTCGGTGGTGCAGTGGTTAGACCTGGTGCCTCACAGACAGAAGGTCCTGGGTTCAATTCCAACACCAGTCGACAGGGGGCGGGACCTTTCTGTGTGGAGTTTGCATGTTCTCCTCGTGTCTGCGTGGGTTCTCTCTGGTACTCCGGCTCCTCCCACCATCCAAACACATGCACTGATAGGTTAATTGGTTAATCTAAATCGTCCATAGGTGTGAATGTGACAGTGACTGTTTGTCTCTACATGATCAGCCCTGAGATGAACTGGTGACTTGTCCAGGGTGAACCCCGCCTTCGCCCCTATGTAGCTGGGATAGGCTCCAGCGACCCCCATGACCCTAGTGAGGATAAAGCGGGTTCAGAAAATGAATGAATGAACCAAAGAACAAAAACAGCACAACGTACTGTAGATCTGGATTGAATTAAAACACTTGAAAAATAAATTCATCAAGCATCAGTTTGGAATAAAGACGAGTTAATGTCACACAATGTCACAGCAGAGAATTCTGGGTAATTCAACCTGATCAGGACAGTCCACATACACCCACAGAAATAAAGATTAATCAGAGACAGAATAATGAAAACCTGTCAAAAATGTGAAAATGTAGGAAAACACAACATACAATCATGGAAAAAAATATGAGACCATCAGAAGTCATCAAAAACAGTGGTGATGCAATCAAGTACTACACTGAAAAAAATAAATCTGACCAAGTGTATTTTTGTCATTTCTAGTCCGAACATCTGATCCCACTTAAAATCAGACAGAATCACCTACAGAGGAACTGTTCAGTTTGATGTAAGAACTGATTTAGAGACAATAGATCTGGAAAATCTGAGTTCAACTAATCTGACCAAGATCATTTTCAATTGCTCCACTGTCAGATTTTTTTTTGTTTGTTTGTTTGTTTTTTGCATAATTTAAGATTTTTTTTGCTTAATTCAAATAAAAAAGTCTTGAATTTAAAAAAAAAAAAAAAAAAAAAAAAACTTAAGCAAAAAAAAAACAACTTGAATTAAGCAAAAAAAAAAAAAACTTAAATTAAACCAAATAAAATAAAATAAAATCTTGGATTAAGCAAAAAATCTTGAATGGAGAAAGAAAAAAACTTGACTTTCGCAAAAATATTTTGAATTAACCAAAAAATCTTGAATTTAGAAAAAAAAACTTTAAGAAAAAAAAAAATCTTAAATTAAGCAGATAATCTTATATTAAGCAAAAAAAAAATCTTGAATTAAGAAAAAAAGTTGAATTAAGCAGAAAGAATCTTGAATTAAGCAAAAGATCTTGAGTTAAGCAAAAAAAAAATCTTGAATTAAGCAGAAAATCTTAAATTAAGCAGAAAAACTTGAATTAAGCAAAAAAAATTTGAATGACGCAAAAAAAAATCTTGAATTAAGCAAAAAAAAAAGTTTAATCAGGCTAAAAAATCTTGAATTTAGAAAAAAAACCTTGAATTAAACAAAAAAATCTTGAATTTAGAAAAAAAATCTTGAATTAAGCAAAAAAAAAACAACAACCTTGAATTAAGCAAAAACTCTTCAATTAAAAAAAATTTAATTAAGCAGAAAATCTTAAATTAAGAAAAAAAAATCTTGAATTAAGCCAAAAAAATCTGCCAGTGGAACAAATGAAAATGATCTTTGTCAGATTAGTTGAACTCAGATGTTCCAGATCTGTTGTCTCTAAATCAGTTCTTCTATCTGACTGAACAGTTCCTCTGGAGGTGATTCTGTCTGTTCAGTGGGATCAGATATTTGGAACAGAAATGAGACAAATGCACTGGGTCAGGTTTACACTTTTTCCGGTCCTAACTGCTGTGTGTGTCATGTGACTAAAACAGACAGAACAGAAAACATGGAATGAATAAAAGCACTGTTTGTGTCAGTACAATCACACACATACTGATGGAAGAAATGAAGTAACTTTGGTTTTTATCCAGAAAACATGTTCAATGCATAGATATCAGCTGTGAAATTCAACTACTATGAGACATTTGTGTTGGTATCATTATATTTGTCCAAACAAACGGACCTTTAGTTGGACCAGGCATTAAAATGAACAAGAAACTGAAGAAAACAAGGAGTGGACGAAGAGTTTTTTCTGCGACCGTATGTAACGAGACAAAAACAATAAAAATCTAATGAGCCAAAAAAAAAAACAAAACATCAAAACAAAATCACAAAATAAGTAACATGAAAAAACAACACAACAGGAAAAGAACACAACCAGTTTGAACAACACTATTATTTTTAACTTTGAAAAATCATATTGAAGAACAGAAAATGGACGGATCCGTTTCAGAACCATCAGGTTAAGTTGAAGTCAGAGGTGATTGAACAGGTTTAGCATCACCAACACTGATTCATGAATATATTGGACTGAAATAAATCTACATCTTGATAAACATGTTGTGTCGAGTACGACTTCAATTTCAACACAAACACTAAACCCAGTCACGGCGGTTGTTACTTTGGTGTCTTTGTTCTGATCGGACGGTTTTCCTGTCTCGGATTCGACCTCAGTGAGTAACTTGTTTCATCATCGTCGGTTTGGTTGTTGGTTTTGTGGAGGTTTTCTCCGTCATCTGTCTGCGAGAAGTCGCTGTGGATGAAGAAGAATGTGGATGTTGAGTGAGTGGTTCACACCCAGATACGAAAAAACATGAGAGCAAAAAGACGCAACAAGGAGGAGAAACGCAACAAAACAAAAAAAAGACGCAAAAAGGAGGAGAAACGCAACAACACAAAAAAAAAGATCCAACAAGGAGGAGAAACACAACAAAACAAAAAAAAGACGCAACAAGGAGGAGAAACGCAACAACACAAAAAAAAAGATCCAACAAGGAGGAGAAACACAACAAAACAAAAAAAAGACGCAACAAGGAGGAGAAACACAACAAAACAAAAAAAAAGATCCAACAAGGAGGAGAAACGCAACAAAACAAAAAAAAAGATCCAACAAGGAGGAGAAACGCAACAAAACAAAAAAAAAGATCCAACAAGGAGGAGAAACACAACAAAACAAAAAAAAGACGCAACAAGGAGGAGAAACACAACAAAACAAAAAAAAAGATCCAACAAGGAGGAGAAACGTAACAAAACAAAAATGCAAAAAGGAGGAAAAACACAGTAAAACAAAAAATACACAAGGAGGAAAAACGCAATAAAACAAAAAGAATGTAACCAAGTGACAAACACGCAACAAGATGAAAACAGATGAAACAACACGAGAAAAAATGTAACAAAACCAAAGACACAGTAAGGAGGAAAAACACAATAAAACCAAGAACGTAACAAACAAGAGGCAACACAATGAAAATGTAACAAAACAAAAAGGACGCAACAAGGACGAAAAACACAATAAAACAAAAAAGAAAGATAAATAATATGCAACAAAATGAAAAAATGCAGTAAAACAAAAAAGATGAAAACGTTGCAACAAGATGAAAAAGACGCAACAAAACCAAAAAATGTAGCAAAAAAAGATGTAACAGCGAAAAAGAAACAAAATGAAACAAAAAAACGTAACAAAACAAATGGATGCCACAAAACATGCAACAACATGAAGAAAGACACAACAAACAAAAAAGTCAAAAAAGACGCAACAAGGAGAAAAGACGCAATAAAATAAAAAAGATTAACAAAATTAAAACATTGCAACAAGATGAAAAAAGATGAAAACAAGAAAAAATGTAACAAAACAAAAAATTCACAAGGAGGAAAAACACAGTAAAACAAAAAGTAGCAAATAAATAATATGCAACAAAATGAAAAAATGTAACAAAACAAAAAAGACGCAACAAGGAGGAAAAATGCAATAAAACAAAAAAGATGTAACCAAATGACAAATATGCAGCAAGATGAAAAGGACACAACAAAACCAAAAAGTGTAGCAAAAGAGATACAACAAAAAAGAAACAAAATGAAATAAAAGTAACAAAACAGATGCAACATGAAGAAAAACACAACAAACAAAAAAGTAACAAAATAAATAAGACGCAACAAGGAGGAAAGACACAATAAAACAAAAAAGCAAAAACTAAGTTGTAACAAAATGAAAAAATGGAACAAAACAAAAAAGATGCAACAGAAAAAAAACTATGAAAAAAGTTAAAAACAAACAACAGGCACATGTTAAGACGCAACAAAACAAAAAACAACAAAATGAAAAACTTAATTTGCTGCATCAATGAAACAGACGCAACAAAACGAAAACAGCAACAAGAATAAAGAGATGAAAAGATGCAATAAAACAGAAAAAAAAACAACTAAACAAAAAAGATGCAAAAAAAAAAAAAAGAAAATGTCGTTCTGGGACGATGACGGGAAAACGTTGACCTTGAAGATCAAAAAGATGACGAAGCATCAGAGAGGAGGAGCATCAGAGAAAGGGGCGGAGCTTGTGTTGGAAGTCTGGGGAATGAGGAGGAGGAGGAGGAAGAATGAGAAGGAGGAGGAAGAATGAAGAGGAGGAGGAAGGAGGAGGAGGAAGAATGAAGAGGAGGAGGAAGAATGAGGAGGAGGAAGGAGGAGGAGGAGGAGGAAGAATGAAGAGGAGGAGGAAGAATGAGGAGGAGGAAGAATGAAGAGGAGGAGGAAGAATGAGAAGGAGGAGGAAGAATGAAGAGGAGGAGGAAGGAGGAGGAGGAAGAATGAGGAGGAGGAAGGAGGAAGAGGAAGAATGAAGAGGAGGAGGAAGAATGAGGAGGAGGAAGGAGGAGGAGGAGGAGGAAGAATGAAGAGGAGGAGGAGGAAGAATGAAGAGGAGGAGGAAGAATGAGGAGGAGGAAGGAGGAGGAGGAGGAAGAATGAAGAGGAGGAGGAAGAATGAGGAGGAGGAGGAAGAATGAAGAGGAGGAGAGGAAGAATGAAGAGGAGGAGGAAGAATGAGGAGGAGGAAGGAGGAGGAGGAAGAATGAAGAGGAGGAGGAGGAAGAATGAAGAGGAGGAGGAGGAGGTGTAGGAGTCGTAGTGTGAGTTGGTGACAGTCAAACGAACAGAACTCCTCTTCCTCTCAGTGGGAAAATGAAACCATGTCATGTTTTAGTGAATTCGAGGAAACATGACGCAGTTGGACGACAGCGGCGGAGTCCAGGGAAACAGACTGACATGTTTGTCTGAGTTTCAGAGGGGGGGGTGGGGGGGGGCTCAGGTGTGATTGATCACAGACCAGGGACTCTGTGGAATCTGACCAACAACCTTGTTCAAAAACAGACATTTAGAGACAATTAAAGGAGCAACGCTTTGGTCTGAGGTGTCATCACTGAACGGACACGTCTGATTGGACAGAACCGTCTGATCAGAGCTGTCAAACATACGGCCTGTGGTCCAACCCCCCCCCCCCCCCCCCCCCAGTGAGTCCAGTCCCTTCAATGGGATAAT
Source organism: Sphaeramia orbicularis (assembly GCF_902148855.1). Taxonomy (NCBI): domain Eukaryota; kingdom Metazoa; phylum Chordata; class Actinopteri; order Kurtiformes; family Apogonidae; genus Sphaeramia; species Sphaeramia orbicularis. Next base: position 2,867,322 of record NC_043976.1, read on the forward strand.
CTGTGAAATGTAATAATTACACTGAAGATATTAATGCATGAGGACAGAAAAATCAGTTTAATTCAGATTTTGATTTTGATTTTATTTATTTGTAAATCATAGACTGCAAGAGAGAAACAAAAAATTTTTTTTTTTTTTCAGGCAAGTGACACCATTGTACAGGAGAGGATAGAAGTTAAAAAAAAAAAAAGACTGATGTGAATACCTCCACAGAAATAAACAATATACAGGAAAAAAAAGAATAAAAAATACAGTTTAACTGAAATAAAAATCTAATTACAGTCCTTTTCAGATGTTTTTTAAGTAATGATAAAGTAGATGTTGATTGAAGTTCAGGTCGTAGATTATTCCAAACATGTGGTCTACGATATTTTAGAGAATACTGACTGACAGAAGTTCGACAGTATGGAAGATCAAGTGTGCCTGAGTATCATGTCAGATAACTGCGAATAACAGAAGACGACATAAAAAAGTTCTGGAAAACTTTAGGAAGGACACAAATTAAATGAACAGGTTCTACATTCAGACCAGTTCCATCTGAAATGGGTCAGACCAAAAAAATAATAACAAAACCAATGAAATAATGACAAAACCGATAAAATAATAAAACCAATAAAATAATGAAAACTCCAGATTTTTGTCTTCGTTTTAGTGGAAAAAACAGTAAATTTGAATTTCCTTCTTGGGGGATCAATAGCGTAAATCTTATCTTAAAATGTTTACATTTCTAATCTTTTCTGTTAAAAACAGTAATAACATGAACACTCATGTAAAACCTGAACTGTCTTCATATACATCAGTGTATTTGTTCAAATATTCTGTCTGTTATTAATATTTGTGTATTTTGGATCCACTGTAAACGTTAGAGTGAACGTAGAAATGATCAACTGAGACAGAATATTAGTAAAATTACACTGATTTTAAAATTCTGATTCATAATTTTTCATGTTATTTGCATTTGTTTAAAAGATACTTTATAAATGCTAATATTTTCATAACATAATTTTACAGTTTTTTCCTCTAAAACAGAGAAACATTTGGAGTTGACATTATTTTTCCATTATTTTGTTGTTATGATTGTACTGGTTCTGATCCACTTCAGATCATATTGGTTTAAGCTTTGACCCCTTTTACATTTTATGATGGTTTTGAACAGAACCTCTGGTCAGAGGTGGTTTCAGTCCAGATCAAAGTGGACCATGTTCAGTTCATGATCGTGGAAAAAGATCTGAAACATGTTTAATCTGACTTTAAAACTACAGAGTCTGATGGAAACTGAGTGGAACAAAGACAGGAAATGATTAAAAAAAAATGATAAAAAAAAAAAAAAAGACGAAGAAGAAATGAATTAAATGAACATCGCACTTTGATCTGAGCTTGAACTAATGAAGTCCAAACACACTGATCATGTTCTGCAGTAGAATTTAACAGTATTTGGACTTTTTTGTTTCCCTCTTCACATTTTAACACTAACGTTCTATTTCCTGTTTTTTAAATCAGACCAGATTATTTGTTTTTAAGAAGATTAATCTGTTATTTTACATTTTGCATCATTACATGTCGTCTGATTCCCAACGTCGAGAGACTTCAACTGATGTGGACGAAACAACAACAGGATGGAACAGAACGGAGAAAGAACACGACAAATATGACACGAAAAAGAAAAGTTCTGTGGCTTCAAACACAAAGTACAGCTAACAGCAGCTAGCAGGCTAACAGAAGCTAACATTAGCTCATGAACCATACCGTAGCAACTTTATTGATAAAGCACTTTAAGAACTTTACAGCTTGACAAAGTGCCGTCCACGAATCATAAAACAAGGAATTAAATAAGTAAATGAGTAAAAACAGTGATAACACAGGGTGCAGAGCGGGCTAAGAACAACAAAATACAACCATCATAAAAGCAAAGACAAATTAAAACCTGATAAAAACAGCATCAGAAAGATAAAACAGAAACATCTCACTCATTGATTAAAAACCAATGAGAAAAAATGAATAAAAGTAAAATCAAGGTTCAACAATTACAGAAACAAACAGTAAATAAATAAGTCCATTACAACAATAACAGGTGCAACAGTCAGATCAAATGTGTTGCAGGAAAACCATGTCGTTGTGTGTCCATGTTGAAGCTTTAACTCCTGAACCTGACGTCAGTTTAACCGGTGGAGAACGCCAGCGCTGACCCTTGACCTTTCCCTGGTGTCATGGAGTCATGTTTTGGTTCAGTACACATATATGTTCACGTAAACACAGCACAATAGTCCAGTATAAGGTCTGTTTGTCTGTTGGATATTCTGAAGGTGGACGTGCAGTGTTCTCACACATTCATGTCAGTGTTCATCAGGCTGTGGAACCGTTAGATCATCAGAACTGAACAGCTTTAAAGTCTATGAGCTGCCTCTGCCTCTGCCTCTCTCTCTCTCTCTCTCTCTCTCTCTCTCTCTCTCTCTGCTCTGCGTTGTTGTCATGCTCGGACGCCCACTTGGCTGCCTCTACGTTGAACTCTGTGTGTGAGAACATTTTCGGATGTACGTAACTCACCAGCTCTTTAAACGTCCCTAATTCCCCGACATCTGGACTCTGAGGCTTTTTGTCTTTGTGTCTGAACTAATGTCGAACACAGACGTGTTTAAATGAAACGCACAGCGACAGAGCTGATCTGGACGATATATGATCCCACCTGTAGCCGCAGCACATCACCCATAAACCACCAGTAAAACACCAGTAAAACACCAGTAAACCACCTGTAAACCACCACTAAACCACCAGTAAATCACAACTAAACCACCACTAAACCACCAGTAAACCACCTGTAAACCACCACTAAACCACCACTAAACCACCAGTAAATCACAACTAAACCACCACTAAACCACCACTAAACCACCACTAAACCACCTGTAAACCACCACTAAACCACCACTAAACCACCTGTAAACCACAAGTAAACCACCACTAAACCACCTGTAAACCACCACTAAACCACCTGTAAACCACCACTAAACCACCTGTAAACCACCAGTAAACCACCACTAAACCACCAGTAAACCACCAGTAAACCACCACTAAACCACCTGTAAACCACCAGTAAACCACCACTAAACCACCAGTAAACCACCTGTAAACCACCACTAAACCACCACTAAACCACCTGTAAACCACCAGTAAACCACCTGTAAACTACCACTAAACCACCAGTAAACCACCACTAAACCACCTGTAAACCACCACTAAACCACCACTAAACCACCTGTAAACCACCAGTAAACCACCACTAAACCACCACTAAACCACCACTAAACTACCTGTAAACCACCTGTAAACCAACAGTAAACCACCACTAAACCACCACTAAACCACCAGTAAACCACCACTAAACCACCTGTAAACCACCAGTAAACCACCACTAAACCACCACTAAACCACCTGTAAACCACCAGTAAACCACCAGTAAACCACCACTAAACTACCTGTAAACCACCAGTAAACCACCACTAAACCACCACTAAACCACCTGTAAACCACCAGTAAACCACCACTAAACCACCTGTAAACCACCAGTAAACCACCACTAAACCACCACTAAACCACCACTAAACTACCTGTAAACCACCTGTAAACCAACAGTAAACCACCACTAAACCACCACTAAACCACCAGTAAACCACCTGTAAACCACCACTAAACCACCAGTAAACCACCTGTAAACCACCAGTAAACCACCTGTAAACCACCACTAAACTACCAGTAAACCACCAGTAAACCACCTGTAAACCACCAGTAAACCACCTGTAAACCACCACTAAACTACCTGTAAACCACCAGTAAACCACCTGTAAACCACCAGTAAACCACCACTAAACCACCAGTAAACCACCACTAAACCACCTGTAAACCACCAGTAAACCACCACTAAACTACCTGTAAACCACCAGTAAACCACCTGTAAACCACCAGTAAACCACCAGTAAACTACCTGTAAATCACCAGTAAACCACCACTAAACCACCTGTAAACCACCAGTAAACCACCAGTAAACTACCTGTAAATCACCAGTAAACCACCACTAAACCACCTGTAAACCACCACTAAACCACCTGTAAACCACCACTAAACCACCTGTAAACCACCAGTAAACCACCTGTAAACCACCACTAAACCACCAGTAAACCACCAGTAAACCACCTGTAAACCACCACTAAACCACCAGTAAACCACCAGTAAACCACCTGTAAACCACCACTAAACCACCTGTAAACCACCAGTAAACCACCACTAAACCACCAGTAAACCACCACTAAACCACCAGTAAACCACCACTAAACCACCTGTAAACCACCAGTAAACCACCACTAAACCACCAGTAAACCACCACTAAACCACCTGTAAACCACCACTAAACCACCAGTAAACCACCAGTAAACCACCTGTAAACCACCAGTAAACCACCACTAAACCACCACTAAACCACCTGTAAACCACCAGTAAACCACCACTAAACCACCTGTAAACCACCAGTAAACCACCTGTAAACCACCACTAAACCACCTGTAAACCACCACTAAACCACCTGTAAACCACCAGTAAACCACCACTAAACCACCAGTAAACCACCACTAAACCACCTGTAAACCACCAGTAAACCACCTGTAAACCACCACTAAACCACCAGTAAACTACCAGTAAACCACCACTAAACCACCTGTAAACCACCACTAAACAACCTGTAAACCACCAGTAAACCACCACTAAACCACCAGTAAACCACCACTAAACCACCTGTAAACCACCACTAAACCACCACTAAACCACCTGTAAACCACCACTAAACTACCTGTAAACCACCAGTAAACCACCAGTAAACCACCACTAAACTACCTGTAAACCACCAGTAAACCACCTGTAAACCACCAGTAAACCACCACTAAACTACCTGTAAACCACCAGTAAACTACCTGTAAATCACCAGTAAACCACCACTAAACCACCACTAAACCACCTGTAAACCACCAGTAAACCACCACTAAACTACCTGTAAACCACCAGTAAACTACCTGTAAACCACCACTAAACCACCTGTAAACCACCACTAAACCACCAGTAAACCACCACTAAACCACCTGTAAACCACCACTAAACCACCAGTAAACCACCACTAAACCACCACTAAACCACCTGTAAACCACCACTAAACCACCACTAAACCACCTGTAAACCACCACTAAACCACCACTAAACCACCTGTAAACCACCACTAAACTACCTGTAAACCACCAGTAAACCACCAGTAAACTACCTGTAAATCACCAGTAAACCACCACTAAACCACCACTAAACCACCTGTAAACCACCACTAAACCACCTGTAAACCACCACTAAACCACCTGTAAACCACCAGTAAACCACCTGTAAACCACCACTAAACCACCAGTAAACCACCAGTAAACCACCTGTAAACCACCACTAAACCACCAGTAAACCACCACTAAACCACCAGTAAACCACCACTAAACCACCTGTAAACCACCAGTAAACCACCACTAAACCACCAGTAAACCACCACTAAACCACCTGTAAACCACCACTAAACCACCAGTAAACCACCAGTAAACCACCTGTAAACCACCTGTAAACCACCAGTAAACCACCTGTAAACCACCACTAAACCACCTGTAAACCACCAGTAAACCACCACTAAACCACCAGTAAACCACCACTAAACCACCACTAAACCACCTGTAAACCACCAGTAAACCACCACTAAACCACCTGTAAACCACCAGTAAACCACCTGTAAACCACCACTAAACCACCTGTAAACCACCACTAAACCACCTGTAAACCACCAGTAAACCACCACTAAACCACCAGTAAACCACCACTAAACTACCTGTAAACCACCACTAAACCACCTGTAAACCACCACTAAACCACCTGTAAACCACCTGTAAACCACCACTAAACTACCTGTAAACCACCAGTAAACCACCTGTAAACCACCACTAAACCACCTGTAAACCACCTGTAAACCACCACTAAACCACCTGTAAACCACCAGTAAACCACCAGTAAACCACCTGTAAACCACCACTAAACTACCTGTAAACCACCAGTAAACCACCTGTAAACCACCAGTAAACCACCACTAAACCACCTGTAAACCACCAGTAAACCACCTGTAAACCACCACTAAACTACCTGTAAACCACCAGTAAACCACCAGTAAACCACCTGTAAACCACCAGTAAACCACCTGTAAACCACCACTAAACTACCTGTAAACCACCAGTAAACCACCAGTAAACCACCTGTAAACCACCAGTAAACCACCTGTAAACCACCTGTAAACCACCTGTAAACCACCAGTAAACCACCTGTAAACCACCACTAAACCACCACTAAACCACCTGTAAACCACCAGTAAACCACCACTAAACCACCTGTAAACCACCAGTAAACCACCACTAAACCACCAGTAAACCACCACTAAACCACCTGTAAACCACCAGTAAACCACCACTAAACCACCACTAAACCACCTGTAAACCACCAGTAAACCACCAGTAAACCACCACTAAACTACCTGTAAACCACCAGTAAACCACCACTAAACCACCACTAAACCACCACTAAACCACCTGTAAACCACCAGTAAACCACCACTAAACCACCACTAAACCACCACTAAACTACCTGTAAACCACCTGTAAACCAACAGTAAACCACCACTAAACCACCACTAAACCACCAGTAAACCACCTGTAAACCACCACTAAACCACCAGTAAACCACCTGTAAACCACCAGTAAACCACCTGTAAACCACCACTAAACTACCAGTAAACCACCACTAAACCACCTGTAAACCACCAGTAAACCACCTGTAAACCACCACTAAACTACCTGTAAACCACCAGTAAACCACCAGTAAACCACCTGTAAACCACCAGTAAACCACCACTAAACCACCAGAAAACCACCACTAAACCACCTGTAAACCACCAGTAAACCACCACTAAACTACCTGTAAACCACCAGTAAACCACCTGTAAACCACCAGTAAACCACCAGTAAACTACCTGTAAATCACCAGTAAACCACCACTAAACCACCTGTAAACCACCAGTAAACCACCAGTAAACTACCTGTAAATCACCAGTAAACCACCACTAAACCACCTGTAAACCACCACTAAACCACCAGTAAACCACCACTAAACTACCTGTAAACCACCACTAAACCACCTGTAAACCACCAGTAAACCACCTGTAAACCACCTGTAAACCACCACTAAACCACCTGTAAACCACCACTAAACCACCTGTAAACCACCAGTAAACCACCTGTAAACCACCACTAAACCACCAGTAAACCACCAGTAAACCACCTGTAAACCACCACTAAACCACCAGTAAACCACCACTAAACCACCTGTAAACCACCACTAAACCACCTGTAAACCACCAGTAAACCACCACTAAACCACCAGTAAACCACCACTAAACCACCAGTAAACCACCACTAAACCACCTGTAAACCACCAGTAAACCACCACTAAACCACCAGTAAACCACCACTAAACCACCTGTAAACCACCACTAAACCACCAGTAAACCACCAGTAAACCACCTGTAAACCACCAGTAAACCACCACTAAACCACCAGTAAACCACCACTAAACCACCACTAAACCACCTGTAAACCACCAGTAAACCACCACTAAACCACCTGTAAACCACCAGTAAACCACCTGTAAACCACCAGTAAACCACCTGTAAACCACCACTAAACCACCAGTAAACCACCACTAAACCACCTGTAAACCACCAGTAAACCACCACTAAACTACCTGTAAACCACCAGTAAACCACCTGTAAACCACCAGTAAACCACCACTAAACCACCACTAAACCACCTGTAAACCACCACTAAACCACCTGTAAACCACCACTAAACCACCTGTAAACCACCAGTAAACCACCTGTAAACCACCACTAAACCACCAGTAAACCACCAGTAAACCACCTGTAAACCACCACTAAACCACCAGTAAACCACCAGTAAACCACCACTAAACCACCAGTAAACCACCACTAAACCACCTGTAAACCACCGCTAAACCACCAGTAAACCACCTGTAAACCACCAGTAAACCACCACTAAACCACCAGTAAACCACCACTAAACCACCACTAAACCACCTGTAAACCACCTGTAAACCACCAGTAAACCACCTGTAAACCACCACTAAACCACCTGTAAACCACCACTAAACCACCACTAAACCACCACTAAACCACCTGTAAACCACCACTAAACCACCTGTAAACCACCAGTAAACCACCACTAAACCACCAGTAAACCACCACTAAACCACCAGTAAACCACCACTAAACCACCTGTAAACCACCACTAAACCACCTGTAAACCACCACTAAACCACCTGTAAACCACCAGTAAACCACCTGTAAACCACCACTAAACCACCAGTAAACCACCACTAAACCACCTGTAAACCACCACTAAACCACCTGTAAACCACCAGTAAACCACCACTAAACCACCAGTAAACCACCACTAAACCACCTGTAAACCACCACTAAACCACCAGTAAACCACCACTAAACCACCTGTAAACCACCACTAAACCACCACTAAACCACCACTAAACCACCAGTAAACCACCTGTAAACCACCTGTAAACCACCAGTAAACCACCACTAAACCACCTGTAAACCACCAGTAAACCACCACTAAACTACCTGTAAACCACCAGTAAACCACCAGTAAACCACCACTAAACTACCTGTAAACCACCAGTAAACCACCTGTAAACCACCAGTAAACCACCACTAAACCACCACTAAACCACCTGTAAACCACCAGTAAACCACCTGTAAACCACCAGTAAACCACCAGTAAACCACCACTAAACTACCTGTAAACCACCAGTAAACTACCTGTAAATCACCAGTAAACCACCACTAAACCACCTGTAAACCACCACTAAACCACCAGTAAACCACCACTAAACCACCACTAAACCACCTGTAAACCACCACTAAACCACCACTAAACCAACAGTAAACCACCTGTAAACCACCACTAAACTATCTGTAAACCACCTGTAAACCAACAGTAAACCACCACTAAACCACCAGTAAACCACCTGTAAACCACCAGTAAACCACCACTAAACCACCTGTAAACCACCAGTAAACCACCAGTAAACCATCTGTAAACCACCACTAAACTACCTGTAAACCACCAGTAAACCACCTGTAAACCACCAGTAAACCACCACTAAACCACCAGTAAACCACCACTAAACCACCTGTAAACCACCAGTAAACCACCACTAAACTACCTGTAAACCACCAGTAAACTACCTGTAAATCACCAGTAAACCACCACTAAACCACCAGTAAACCACCTGTAAACCACCAGTAAACCACCACTAAACCACCTGTAAACCACCAGTAAACCACCACTAAACCACCAGTAAACCACCACTAAACCACCTGTAAACCACCAGTAAACCACCAGTAAACCACCTGTAAACCACCTGTAAACCACCACTAAACCACCACTAAACTACCTGTAAACCACCTGTAAACCACCACTAAACCAACAGTAAACCACCACTAAACCACCACTAAACTACCTGTAAACCACCTGTAAACCAACAGTAAACCACCACTAAACTACCTGTAAACCACCAGTAAACCACCTGTAAACCACCACTAAACCACCAGTAAACCACCAGTAAACCACCTGTAAACCACCAGTAAACCACCACTAAACCACCACTAAACTACCTGTAAACCACCAGTAAACCACCTGTAAACCACCAGTAAACCACCACTAAACCACCTGTAAACCACCACTAAACCACCAGTAAACCACCTGTAAACCACCAGTAAACCACCTGTAAACCACCTGTAAACCACCACTAAACTACCTGTAAACCACCAGTAAACCACCTGTAAACCACCAGTAAACCACCACTAAACCACCTGTAAACCACCAGTAAACCACCACTAAACTACCTGTAAACCACCAGTAAACCACCACTAAACCACCACTAAACTACCTGTAAACCACCAGTAAACCACCTGTAAACCACCAGTAAACCACCACTAAACCACCAGTAAACCACCTGTAAACCACCAGTAAACCACCACTAAACTACCTGTAAACCACCACTAAACCACCAGTAAACCACCAGTAAACCACCTGTAAACCACCAGTAAACCACCACTAAACCACCAGTAAACCACCTGTAAACCACCAGTAAACCACCACTAAACCACCAGTAAACCACCTGTAAACCACCAGTAAACCACCACTAAACCACCACTAAACCACCTGTAAACCACCAGTAAACCACCACTAAACTACCTGTAAACCACCTGTAAACCACCAGTAAACCACCAGTAAACTACCTGTAAATCACCAGTAAACCACCACTAAACCACCTGTAAACCACCACTAAACCACCTGTAAACCACCACTAAACTACCTGTAAACCACCAGTAAACCACCACTAAACCACCTGTAAACCACCACTAAACCACCTGTAAACCACCACTAAACCACCTGTAAACCACCACTAAACCACCAGTAAACCACCTGTAAACCACCTGTAAACCACCTGTAAACCACCACTAAACCACCAGTAAACCACCAGTAAACCACCTGTAAACCACCACTAAACCACCAGTAAACCACCACTAAACCACCTGTAAACCACCACTAAACCACCTGTAAACCACCACTAAACCACCTGTAAACCACCACTAAACCACCACTAAACCACCAGTAAACCACCTGTAAACCACCAGTAAACCACCACTAAACTACCTGTAAACCACCAGTAAACCACCAGTAAACCACCTGTAAACCACCACTAAACCACCAGTAAACCACCAGTAAACCACCTGTAAACCACCAGTAAACCACCACTAAACCACCAGTAAACCACCTGTAAACCACCAGTAAACCACCACTAAACCACCAGTAAACCACCTGTAAACCACCAGTAAACCACCACTAAACCACCTGTAAACCACCAGTAAACCACCACTAAACTACCTGTAAACCACCTGTAAACCACCAGTAAACCACCAGTAAACTACCTGTAAATCACCAGTAAACCACCACTAAACCACCTGTAAACCACCACTAAACCACCTGTAAACCACCACTAAACTACCTGTAAACCACCAGTAAACCACCACTAAACCACCACTAAACCACCTGTAAACCACCACTAAACCACCTGTAAACCACCACTAAACCACCAGTAAACCACCTGTAAACCACCTGTAAACCACCTGTAAACCACCACTAAACCACCAGTAAACCACCAGTAAACCACCTGTAAACCACCACTAAACCACCAGTAAACCACCACTAAACCACCTGTAAACCACCACTAAACCACCTGTAAACCACCACTAAACCACCTGTAAACCACCACTAAACCACCACTAAACCACCTGTAAACCACCACTAAACCACCACTAAACCACCTGTAAACCACCACTAAACCACCACTAAACTACCTGTAAACCACCTGTAAACCAACAGTAAACCACCACTAAACCACCACTAAACCACCTGTAAACCACCACTAAACCACCTGTAAACCACCACTAAACCACCACTAAACTACCTGTAAACCACCTGTAAACCACCACTAAACCACCTGTAAACCACCACTAAACCACCTGTAAACCACCACTAAACCACCACTAAACCACCAGTAAACCACCACTAAACCACCTGTAAACCACCAGTAAACCACCACTAAACTACCTGTAAACCACCACTAAACCACCTGTAAACCACCTGTAAACCACCACTAAACCACCAGTAAACCACCATTAAACCACCTGTAAACCACCTGTAAACCACCACTAAACCACCATTAAACCACCTGTAAACCACCTGTAAACCACCACTAAACCACCAGTAAACCACCAGTAAACCACCATTAAACCACCTGTAAACCACCAGTAAACCACCTGTAAACCACCACTAAACTACCTGTAAACCACCTGTAAACCACCACTAAACCAACAGTAAACCACCTGTAAACCACCACTAAACCACCACTAAACTATCTGTAAACCACCTGTAAACCAACAGTAAACCACCATTAAACTACCTGTAAACCACCACTAAACCACCTGTAAACCACCAGTAAACCACCACTAAACCACCTGTAAACCACCTGTAAACCACCTGTAAACCACCACTAAACCACCACTAAACCAACAGTAAACCACCTGTAAACCACCACTAAACCACCACTAAACTATCTGTAAACCACCTGTAAACCAACAGTAAACCACCATTAAACTACCTGTAAACCACCTGTAAACCACCACTAAACCAACAGTAAACCACCTGTAAACCACCACTAAACCACCACTAAACTATCTGTAAACCACCTGTAAACCAACAGTAAACCACCATTAAACCACCTGTAAACCACCTGTAAACCACCTGTAAACCACCACTAAACTACCTGTAAACCACCTGTAAACCAACAGTAAACCACCATTAAACCACCTGTAAACCACCTGTAAACCACCTGTAAACCACCTGTAAACCACCACTAAACTACCTGTAAACCACCTGTAAACCAACAGTAAACCACCATTAAACCACCTGTAAACCACCTGTAAACCACCAGTAAACCACCAGTTGTAAATATGACAGTTGTAAATTTGACAGTTGTAAATATGACAGTTATATTTAATTTGACAGTTGTATTAAATATGACAGTTGTGAATTTAACAGTTGTAAATATGACAGTTGTATTAAATTTGACAGTTGTAAATATGACAGTTGTAAATTTGACAGTTGTAAATTTGACAGTTGTATTAAATTTGACAGTTGTAAATATAACAGTTGTAAATATGACCGTCGTAAATTTGACAGTTGTAAATATGACAGTTGTAAATTTGACAGTTGTAAATTTGACAGTTGTAAATATGACAGTTATATTTAATTTGACAGTTGTATTAAATATGACAGTTGTGAATTTAACAGTTGTACATATGACAGTTGCATTAAATTTGACAGTTGTAAATATGACAGTTGTAAATTTGACAGTTTTAAATATGACAGTTGTAAATACGACAGTTGTAAATATGAGAGTTGTAAATATTAGAGTTGTAAATTTGACAGTTGTAAATATGACAGTTGTAAGTTTGACAGTTGTAAATATGACAGTTGTAAATATGAGAGTTGTAAATTTGACAGTTGTAAATATGACAGTTGTAAGTTTGACAGTTGTAAATATGACAGTTTTAAATATGACAGTTGTAAATTTGACAGTTGTAAATATGACAGTTGTAAATTTAACAGTTGTAAATTTGACAGTTGTAAATATGACAGTTGTAAATTTGACAGTCTTAAATTTGACAGTTGTATTAAATTTGACAGTTGTAAATATGACAGTTGTACATATGACAGTTGTAAATATGACAGTTGTAAATATGACAGTTGTACATATGACAGTTGTAAATTTGACAGTTGTAAATATGACAGTTGTAAATATGACAGTGTTAAATTTGACAGTGTTAAATTTGACAGTTGTAAATATGACAGTGTTAAATTTTACAGTTGTAAATATGACAGTTGTAAATTTAACAGTTGTAAATTCGACAGTTGTAAATATGACAGTCGTAAATTTGACAGTCTTAAATTTGACAGTTGTAAATATGACAGTTGTAAATATGACAGTTGTAAATTTGACAGTTGTAAATATGACAGTTGTAAATATGACAGTGTTAAATTTGACAGTTGTAAATATGACAGTTGTAAATATAACAGTTGTAAATTTAACAGTTGTAAATTCGACAGTTATAAATATGACAGTTGTAAATTTTACAGTTGTAAATATAACAGTTGTAAATTTAACAGTTGTAAATTCGACAGTTGTAAATATGACAGTTTTAAATTTGACAGTTGTAAATATGACAGTTGTAAATATGACAGTTTTAAATTTGACAGTCTTAAATTTGACAGTTGTAAATATGACAGTTGTAAATTTGACAGTCTTAAATTTGACAGTTGTAAATATGACAGTTGTAAATTTGACAGTCTTAAATTTGACAGTTGTAAATATGACAGTTGTAAATATGACAGTTTTAAATTTGACAGTTGTAAATATGACAGTTTTAAATTTGACAGTCTTAAATTTGACAGTTGTAAATATGACAGTTGTAAATATGACAGTTGTAAATTTGACAGTCTTAAATTTGACAGTCTTAAATTTGACAGTTGTAAATATGACAGTTGTAAATATGACAGTTGTAAATATGACAGTCTTAAATTTGACAGTTGTAAATATGACAGTTGTAAATTTGACAGTTGTAAATTTGACAGTTGTAAATATGCCATGGGTTGTTATCCTTAACTAGATGAACTTAACTAGTGAGTGCAAATCCAGTTCAGTCAGACTGAACGTAAAACACACAATGATTACATTCTTTTAAACACATAAAGATTTGTTGTTGTAATTTGTTGCATTTTTAACATTAGTTGAATTGAAACAGTCCTCTGTTACCATGGTAACAGGTCACCAATGTGAACCAGGTCTGGAGGTCTGTTGTCTTTGACCTGGTCCAGGGTTCGTCTGGACTCGTGTTCTTTCAGATCCTGAAGCCGTTGCGTCACCTGCCGATCGTCCAGACGTCGTCTCAGTTACATGATGACAGGATGTGGCGTTCAGGGACAGGCTCGTTAAACGCGGCGTCCGTGTTTGATTACCATGGATCAGAACTCATTACGCTGAGTAGAAGCGACGAAAAGCAGACGGCGGCTGTGTAAATGGAAGGCGACGGCGATGAGCCGCAGGTTCGGCCGCAGAGTTCCAGGCGTTTACGACGGAAATCCACCACGGTCTCCACGCCGCCGGGGTCGGGACTCCCTTGAATGACGCCCGCCGGGAATTCCTCTGGAAACTTCCTGCAGCGGTCCGGATGCAGAGTCAGAGGTGTTGTGCAGCTGCAGCAGCTGGATTTGACATTAAAGAGGCCGAAGCCCACAATGCACCGCTCCGCACGCCGACGGCCAACTGACGGCCTCCGCTCGGCTACGCCGACACCTGTCGACAGGATGTGGACGGGGGTCGCCATGGCAGCAGCCTTCCTCCTCCTCCTCACCGCCGGTTGTGTCACACGGTGATGGATTCAACAGAAAGAGTCCAATCTGAAACGATGGAAACGCCAGCGTCGGGTCACGACTTACATCCGACAAACGGACTGAGAATGGAGAGTTCAGAGAAACAGAGCCAAGAAAAACGAAGAAACCAACACGACAACAAAACACAGAAGAGTCCAGTCCAGTCTAGTCTAGTCTAGTCTAGTCTAGTCTAGTCTAGTCCAGTCCAGTCCAGTCCAGTCCAGTCCAGTCCAGTCTAGTCCAGTCTAGTCTAGTCTAGTCTAGTCTAGTCCAGTCTAGTCTAGTTCAGTCCAGTCCAGTCTAGTCTAGTCCAGTCTAGTCTAGTCTAGTCTAGTTCAGTCTAGTCTAGTCCAGTCCAGTCTAGTCCAGTCTAGTCCAGTCCAGTCTAGTCTAGTCCAGTCTAGTCCAGTCCAGTCTAGTCCAGTCCAGTCCAGTCCAGTCTAGTCCAGTCTAGTCTAGCCCAGTCTAGTCTAGTCCAGGACGACCACAAAACATCAAAAAAACAACATAAAACAAACATAGAAAAATGGAACAAAATGAAAAAGGCAAAACAGAATGAAAAAAGCATTTTAATGAAAATATGTAGCACGATGAAAAACACAAAATTATGCAAGAAATTAGTAAAAATGAAATATTTCAATATGTTCACATTTATTCAAGAAGGTGAAAAAAAAACTAATTATGTAGAAAATACATTTAAAAAAGGAGGAAAATCAACTTCAGAGAAACGGATCTAAGTCGAACGGAAAAACACACATTTATGTTCAACATTAGCAGTTAAAGCTCATTTAGTTCAGACTTCACACTGGATTTTTATTTTATTATTTGTTACTTTTTTTTTATTGATAAGCTTCATAAATAAGGTTAATATTCTTAAATATATAATAGTTCAGTTAATAAAGTCAATATAATCACAACATTGAAACAAAAGGAAAAACTACAGATTAAAATGAGCAAAAGATTAGAAAGTGGATGAAGAAGCACAGACTGAAGGGGTTAAAGACCCAAAGGTCCACCTTTAACCCTTAAAGACCCAAAGGTCCACCTTTAACCCTTAAAGACCCAAAGGTCCACCTTTAACCCTTAAAGACCCAAAGGTCCACCTTTAACCCTTAAAGACCCAAAGGTCCACCTTTAACCCTTAAAGACCCAAACGTCCACCTTTAACCCTTAAAGACCCAAAGGTCCACCTTTAACCCTTAAAGACCCAAACGTCCACCTTTAACCCTTAAAGACCCAAAGGTCCACCTTTAACCCTTAAAGACCCAAAGGTCCACCTTTAACCCTTAAAGACCTAAACACCGTCATCTTCTACAACTTTTAGTCCGTTTACATGACCATATAAATCCAATAACTCGCTGTAATCCAATAATTGTCATAATCAGATGTGACATGTTTACGTAGACTTCAAAAATGCGATAATTAAAAACCCTGGTTTACATGTTTCAGTTCATTATTTGAGTTTTTTCCAGAGTTCGTATGTACGTTATGATGTCAGACGTACACTTCCTGTCATTTTCAAAACGTTCGGTCTTGTCTTGTTACCATGGCAACGCCTACGGTGTCAGCGTGAGCTGTCCTAATGTGGGAGGAGCTAATAAAATGACAGAATAGGTCACATGTTACTGCTATCCTTCATTTCATTACATTGTTGGTTTACCGTTTTCCTTCTGTGGAACTTCAATTTATGTAATTTTAATTTATTTTTTACACATGTGCAGATGTAAAAAAAAAAAAGAAAAAATCAGATGAAGCTCTTTACATGTGTGAAGACATCAGAGTATTGGGGAGAAATTTAGGTGTTTTAATCTGATTTCTTATATTCAGATCACTGCTGTTATTGGATAAAACCAATCAGATTATCCTAGAATAGAATAGAATAGAATAGAATAGAATAGAATAGAATAGAATAGAATAGAATAGAATAGAATAGAATAGAATAATTTATTGTCATTGCCTTGTACAATACAACAAAATTTAAAGCTCGTCACTCTCACACACACACACACACACACACACACACACACACACACACACACAGGCAGATATCAAATAAATGAAAAATAAATAAATAAATAAATAAAAATGAATAAAACTCCTGTTTACATGATCAATAATAGTCTGAACTGCAGGATCAGATGGTGCTGTCAGTGTTGGTGTGGACGTGGTCAGGGTCAGTGGATGGACACACTGGGTTCAGTTCAGGACAGACTGGACTGAAAAAGACTCTGTTCCTTCAGTTGGATCTGTTTTTAGAGGAACACCATCCACTTTCATCTGAGCTTTAATGAACATGTACAGCACAGGTGTCAAACATGCGGCCCAGGGGCCAAATCCAGCCCGCCAAAGGGTCCAGTCCGGCCCCTGGGATGAATTTATGAAATGCAGAAATGACACTGAAGAAAGCAACAATAAAGGATGTAAAAATCATTTTAGGTCAATTCAACCTAACATGGGTCAGAACCAGTAAAATACTGTCATAATAACCCATAAATTATGAAAACTGCACAATTTCCTCTTTGTTTTAGTGTAAAAAAAACAGTAAAATTACACAAAAATGTTTACATTTGCAGACTAGCCTTTTGCAAAAAATGTGAAGAACCTGAACAAATATGAACAACCTGAAGTGTCTTAAGAGAAGTCTGTGGAATGTCACCCACATTCTGCCTGTCATTAAATGTTTTGTGTGTTTGTAGATTCACTGTGATCTGTACGTTATGATGTATATGATAAACTGAGGCAGAATGTTGTTAAAATTACTCTTATTTTTCTTCAGAATTTTCAGGTGGTTCATATTTCCTCATGTCCTGTTCAAGTACAGTTTGTAGAGGTAAACATTTTCATTGTGGAATTTCATCTTTTTCACTCAAAAACAGAGAAAACTTTGGAGTTGACATGATTTCTAAGTTCTTATCCTGTTCTTATATTGTTTTCCTGGTCCGGCCCACTTCAGTTTATAGTAGGCTGCATGTGGAACTGGACTGACATGAGTCTGACACCGCTGTTCTACATGATCAGAGAATGAAAGACAGAAAATACAGGGAAGAAAAAACAGAGGATAATAAAGATTAAATATAAACCACCATTAAGGACCAGACCTGGAACTAGAACTGGGTCTGCATGGGTTCAAGTAGTCCACCATGTCTTCTGCTACTGGACTAAATCAGGTCTGGTCCTGGTCCACATGGTCCAGTCCAGTCCCACTCCTCCAGCTTTTACATCCAACCCAGTCAGACCCCCCCCCCCCCACCCCCAGACCGAGCCCTCTGCCCTCATTCTGAACCCTGTTGGACCTCAGCAGGACAAAGCGGGTCAGGACTCATGTCCCCGCCAGGACAGTCACGTTTCTGCTTTGTCCTCCGTGACTCTGGACCAGAACCCGGGTTTTCAGCATCAACTCATGTAGAACCAGATTGTTCAAGAAGCAGAACGGGATGAAGGTCTGGACTCACTGGATCAGATCCACACAGGACACCAGGACCAGGAAAAAATGAAGAAACCAACATGACGACAGAACACACAAGAATCCAGTCCAATCTGATCCAGTTTAGTCCAGTCCAGTCCAGTCCAGTTTAGCCCAGTCCAGTCCAATCCAGTTTAGTCTAGTCCAGTCTAGTCCATTTTAGTCCAGTCCAGTTTAGTCCTATCCAGTCCAGTCCAGTTTAGTCCTATCCAGTTCAGTCCAGTTTGGTCCAATCCAGTCCAATTCAGTCCACTCCAGTCCAGTCCTGTCCAATCTAGCCTGGTCCAATCCAGTCCAGTCTAGTCTAGTCCAGTTTAGTCCAATCCAGTCCAGTTTAGTCCAATTCAGTCCGATCCAGTCCAGTCCAGTTTAGTCCAATCCAGTCCACTCCTGTCTGATCCAGTCCGGTCTAATCCAGTCCAGTTTAGTCCAGTCCAGTTTAGTCTAGTCCAGTCCAGTTTAGTCTAGTCCAGTTTAGTCCAGTCCAGTTTAGTCCAGTCCATGACGACCACAAAACATCAAAAAGATAATATAAAACAAACAACATGGAAAAATGGAACAAAATGAAAAAGACACAACAGAATGAAAAAAAACCATTTGAACGAAAATATATAGCACGATGAAAAACACAAAATTATGCAAGAAATTAGTAAAAATGAAATATTTCAATATTTTCACATAAATTCAAGAAGATGAACAAAAGTAATTATGAAGAAAATGTATTTAAAAAAGGAGGAAAATAACTTATAAAATAACAACATGACCTAAACTGATGCAAAAAAAGTAAAATAACTAATAATAATAATAGTAATAACTGACGAAATGAAAAGAAAGTACAAAATAATCAACAATTATCACTAATCAACAGAATGAGTAAAATATGCAGTAAGTGGAAAAAATAATCAATAAAACTGATTTTAAAACATGAATAAACTGATCAATAAACTGAACAAAATCAGCATCATTTTACACTAAAACATTTACAGTTTTAATGTTTAGTTTTTTTACTGAACAAACATTTTATTATTATTTTACAGTTTCATCCATTAATGACGTTAACGATCGTTAATCAGTTAAAAGTCTTTATTGATGATGTTTCGTGGCTTCGTTTCTGCAGCTTCACGTGCTCGTTAAATCTGATCCGCTTCAGTCTTTGATGCCGAGCGGTGAAACACTGACCTGCAAACCAGCGCCGCGGACGGGGGGGGGGGGACGGGGGCACGGACGGACGGGGGGTGGGCGGCTGAGCGGTGGGGGGAGGGGCCCCGGGTCATTCTGGGTAAACCGGGCCTCACTCCATTCACAGGAAACAACAGCGAGGACAGACGGCGGCGGTTTGATCTGGGTCACGTCCAGACCATATTTGTCCAACAGGTCCAACACAGGTCGCCACGGCAACGCGCTTACCAACAGCCATGTTTACATTTGGCGTTGAAAGCCTAGCGCTCGGACTCACTGAGGTTCATTAAACCTGGTCATGTGACCGCCGGTGAGACCTTCAAGGACCTGGATCTGGACTCACCGGACCTGAACCCAGTGTGGACGGGACACGGGTTCATCCAACGGCAACTGCTGCACGGAGAAGACTCCGCCCACCTACGGGATGTGTGGTTCGGGGACCAGTTCAGGAGGTCCAAAGAAGACCACAATAAAGACCACAATGAAGACCATGATGAAGACCGCGATGAAGACTGTGATGAAGACTACAACAAAGACTACGATGAAGACCACAATAAAGACCGCGATGAAGACCATGATAAAGACCACAATGAAGACTACGATGAAGACCACGATGAAGACCACGATGAAGACCGCAATGAAGACCACGATGAAGACTACGATGAAGACCACGATGAAGACTACGATGAAGACCACAATGAAGACCGCAATGAAGATCATGATGACGACTACGATGAAGACCACAATGAAGACCACGATGAAGACCACAATGAATGAAGACCGTGATAAAGACCACAATGAAGACTGCAATGAAGACTATAATGAAGACCACAATGAAGACCGCAATGAAAACCACGATGAAGACCACGATGAAAACCACGAAGACTGCAATGAAGACCATGATGAAGACCACAATGAATGAAGACCACGATGAAGACCATGATGAAGACCACAATGAATGAAGACCACGATGAAGACCACAATGAAGACCACAATGAATGAAGACCATGATGAAGACCACAATGAATGAAGACTACGATGAAAACCACGATGAAGACCACAATGAATGAAGACCATGATGAAGACCACGATGAAGACCACAATGAATGAAGACCACGATGAAGACCACAATGAATGAAGACCACGATGAAGACCACAATGAAGACCACAATGAAGACCACAATGAATGAAGACCATGATGAAGACCACAATGAATGAAGACCATGATGAAGACCACAATGAATGAAGACCATGATGAAGACCACGATGAAGACCACAATGAATGAAGACCACGATGAAGACCACGATGAAGACCACGAAGTCCATGAAAACTATGAACAGATGAACTGTATTTGACACCAGTTTCGACATATTTCTTCAGTTTTGTTCAGTTTGTGTCTTATTTTGTTTTTCTTGCTGATTATTTTTTCACTTTTTTTCATTTTGTTCATTTTATTGATTACTTTGCCTGTTCTGGTTAAATGTTTTTATTATCATTATTTTGTTTGTTTTTCAATATTTTCTTGCCTGTTTTATTATTTTTCCCATCAGTTTTGTTCAGTTTGTGGCTTATTTTGTCAATATTACTTTATTTATTGTTAATTTTTATTCCTTTCATTCATTACTTTGGCTGTTTTTGTTCATTTTATTGATTATTTGATTATTTTTTTAACCTTTTTTTGCCTGTTTTTTCACATTATTTATCATTTTGTATCTGTTTTTCATCATTTTTGTTGATTCCATCCACTGTCACTGATCCAACTCCATGGGTTTTACTGGTGAATCAATGTTGGAGAAGATGACGGTGTTTCCACAGTAACTACAGAGCCTCTGAACGTCCAAATATGGTCATATCTGATGACCATGAAAAGATGAAGAACTGTATTTTACACCAATTATTTCAACGTATTTCTTAAATTTTGTTCTGTTTGTAGCTTATTTTGTTCTTGTTGCTGATTTTCTTTTTTTTTTTTTTTTTTCATTTTATTAATTTTATTGATTAGTTTGACTGTTCTGTTGTTATTATTATTTTATTTTTCAACATTTTCTTGCCTATTTTATTATTTTTCCTTCAGTTTTGTTCAGTTTGTGGCTTATTTTGTCAATATTACTTGATTTATTGTTAATTTTTATTCCTTTCATTCATTACTTTGGCTGTTTTTGTTTATTTTGTTGATTATTTTATTATTTTTTAACCTTTTTTTGCCTTTTTTTTCCACATTATTTATCATTGTCTGTTTTTTTTTTTTTTCCTCTTTTTTTTTTTTTTTTTATCATTTTTGTTAATTTCCATCCACTGTCATTGATCCAACTCCATGGGTTTTACTGGGGAATCAATGTTGGAGAAGATGATGGTGTTTCCATGGTAACTACAGAGCCTCTGAACATCCAAATATGGTCATATCTGATGACCATGAAAAGATGAAGAACTGTATTAGACTCCAGTTATTGACGTGTACTGATAGGATGAATGGATCGCACGCAGAGGGGATAAACTCAGAGTGACTTTGTTTCCGTCTCAGACTAAATCAATCATCGACCATCTGTTCTTGTCTTCGCCCTCTGGGCAGCGGCCGACCAAGCCTCGCTGTCGATGGAAACAACATGGTGGCGTTGGGCGACAGAACCCACCAACCCAGGGGTCGAACTCAGTCTGTTGTCAGAATAATCCACAACATATTCCTGAGCTGAAGGTCGACTCCCAGGCTTTATCACAGTAACATGTTAGTTTGGAAACGTCTGGAGCGTCAGGACGAAGAAGGGCTTTCCCTCCAAAAAAAGAAAACCTCTGAAACGCGTCCAAACCTTCGAGCTCATACAACTTCCACATGTGCTTTTGTAATTCACAGGACAAATCAGGAAACTCCAGAGGGTTGGACTTTCACACTTCAGGGCCCGGGTTTCTAAAGTTGGAACAACCCCAGATCCGTCCTAAGCTCCGCCCATCGACCAATCACAGCCGTGTTTACGTCCACCTGATGTTTACGTGGTTTCACCTTCAACACTTGGACCTGTTTTCCCTCAGTTTTCAGGGTCATTGTTCAGGTTTTCATGATTAATTCGCTCTGAAATGATGACTGATATTCCATCGACTCCGTCCGATGGATAAAACCTGTTTGACATGACGAGTGTAAAAACTTTTTCTCTAATTGTTGTTTGGATTTTAGAACTGGGTTGAACTCTTGGCGACGGTCGGACCAAACACAATAGGCGGTTGAATAGAAAACAATAGTGAGTCTAATGTTTAATATTTCACAGCTGTGCGTCCCATCAGAGTGTCCTGGGTTCCATCAGCCTGTCAGACCGCACTGAGGGCCCATTGTTGGACCGGTGCGGGTCGGCCGAGGTGTCCGACGCCGGCGAACCCTTCACTCCAACACTGAGCCCATTGTGTGTCGCAGGATGTTTTAACTATTAATACGATATCTACACACGGTCACAATAAAACGCAAATCAAATAAAAGTTTATAGACGAAGGTGAAACACTAAACGTACAGTTTCAGACCGCGATGGTTCGGATCCAACTTCAGGGAAAAACTCAGACAAACGGACCCTCAGTACAAGTCCACATCCTCCAGACCAGTACTGCACCGATCAATACGCACTTTTCCATTGATCATCAAATTGTGTGAAAATAAACATAAAAATGTGGCTGTGCTGCTGGGGGGGCTGGAGGCAGTGGGGGGGGGGGGGGGGGGGGGTTGATGGTGTCCTCCCCTCCTCGGGCTCTGCGTGCTGGGCTCCCACCCCCCCACACACACCCCCACACCTCCTCACATGGTTCAGATGAGTCTGAGGTTCTGTCCTGATCGACCAGAGCTTCAGCACATCCTCCACCTCTGGAGAATCTGCACACTGTAAAAAATCTGAATCTGACCAAGTGTATTTGTCTCATTTCTAGTCCAAATGTCTGATCACACTTAAAATCAGACAGAGTCACCTCAAGAGAAACTGTTCAGTCAGATAGAAGAACTGATTTATAGACAATAGATCTGGAAAATCTGAGATCAACTAATCTGACCACGATCATTTTCACTTGTTCCAGTGGCAGATTTTTTGCTCGAATTAAGCAAAAAAAAAAAAAAAATGGAATTAAGCTAAAAATCTTGAATTAAGCATAAAAAAATCTGGAATTCAGCAAATAACAAAAAAAAAACTCCTGAATTAAGCAAAAAACGCTTGAATTCAGAAAAAAAAAATGAATTAAGCAAAACAAAAAATGTTGAATTAAGCAAGAAAAAAAAATCTTGAATTTAGCACAAAAAAAAAATCTGACAATGGAACAAATGAAAATGATCTTGGTCAGATTAGCTGAACTCTGATTTTCCAGATCTGTTGTCTCTAAATCAGTTCTTATATCAAACTGTACAGTTCTTCTGTAGGTGACTGTCTGATTTTAAGTGGGATCAGATATTCGGAACAGAAAGGAGACAAATACACTTGGTCAGATTTAGATTTTCCAGTGCAGTGGGAGGGACTGGACTGGACAGGGGTGGAGTTAAGGAGGTGATGGTCAGTGTGGTCAGTGTGGAGGTTTACAGAAGATGCTGACCTTTATCAACAGGTCGTCAGGAGGTCAGCTCCAGTTGCAGCTGAACCCTCAATGACATGAACCTCAGACCTCGGTTCAATGTTCACAGTCGCTTTATTTTCCTCTGGTTTTCTGTGCAGTTAATGATGAGAGAAATACAATCCAATAAAAAAAAAGAACAAGAGCAACAAAGAAAAACAGACATGAGTCACAGAGAAGAAGAGAAACACCCAGACTGGGATCCAAATAATGATCAGATCCATTTTCCAGGGTTCAGACAAGAACCTCACATTAACCCTTAAAGACCCAAACATGCGCCTTTAACCCTTAAAGACCCAAACGTCCACCTTTAACCCTTAAAAACCCAAACGTCCACCTTTAACCCTTAAAAACCCAAACGTCCGCCTTTAACCCTTAAAGACCCAAACGTCCACCTTTAACCCTTAAAGACCCAAACATGCGCCTAACCCTTAAAACCCAAACGTCCACCTTTAACCCTTAAAGACCCAAACGTCCACCTTTAATCCTTAAAGACCCAAACGTCCACCTTTAACCCTTAAAGACCCAAACATGCGCCTAACCCTTAAAACCCAAACGTCCACCTTTAACCCTTAAAGACCCAAACGTCCACCTTTAATCCTTAAAGACCCAAACGTCCACCTTTAACCCTTAAAAACCCAAACGTCCGCCTTTAACCCTTAAAGACCCAAACGTCCACCTTTAACCCTTAAAGACCCAAACATCCGCCTTTAACCCTTAAAAACCCAAACGTCCACCTTTAACCCTTAAAGACCCAAACGTCCACCTTTAACCCTTAAAAACCCAAACGTCCACCTTTAACCCTTAAAGACCCAAACGTCCACCTTTAACCCGTAAAAACCCAAACGTCCACCTTTAACCCTTAAAGAACCAAACGTCCACCTTTAACCCTTAAAACCCAAACGTCCGCCTTTAACCCTTAAAAACCCAAACGTCCACCTTTAACCCTTAAAGACCCAAACGTCCACCTTTAACCCTTAAAAACCCAAACGTCCACCTTTAACCCTTAAAGAACCAAACGTCCACCTTTAACCCTTAAAGACCCAAACGTCCACCTTTAACCCTTAAAAACCCAAACGTCCGCCTTTAACCCTTACAGACCCAAACGTCCACCTTTAACCCTTAAAGACCCAAACGTCCACCTTTAACCCTTAAAAACCCAAACGTCCGCCTTTAACCCTTAAAGACCCAAACATCCACCTTTAACCCTTAAAGACCCAAACGTCCGCCTTTAACCCTTAAAGACCCAAACGTCCACCTTTAACCCTTAAAAACCCAAACGTCCACCTTTAACCCTTAAAGACCCAAACATCCACCTTTAACCCTTAAACACCCAAACGTCCACCTTTAACCCTTAAAGACCCAAAAGTCCACCTTTAACCCTTAAAAACCCAAACGTCCACCTTTAACCCTTAAAGAACCAAACGTCCACCTTTAACCCTTAAAAACCCAAATGTCCACCTTTAACCCTTAAAGACCCAAACGTCCACCTTTAACCCTTAAAGACCCAAACGTCCACCTTTAACCCTTAAAAACCCAAACGTCCGCCTTTAACCCTTAAAGACCCAAACATCCACCTTTAACCCTTAAAGACCCAAACGTCCACCTTTAACCCTTAAAAAACCCAAACGTCCACCTTTAACCCTTAAGACCCAAACGTCCACCTTTAACCCTTAAAAACCCAAACGTCCACCTTTAACCCTTAAAGACCCAAACGTCCACCTTTAACCCTTAAACACCCAAACGTCCACCTTTAACCCTTAAAAACCCAAACGTCCACCTTTAACCCTTAAAGAACCAAACGTCCACCTTTAACCCTTAAAAACCCAAACGTCCGCCTTTAACCCTTAAAAACCCAAACGTCCACCTTTAACCCTTAAACACCCAAACGTCCACCTTTAACCCTTAAAAACCCAAACGTCCACCTTTAACCCTTAAAGAACCAAACGTCCACCTTTAACCCTTAAAGACCCAAACGTCCACCTTTAACCCTTAAAAACCCCAAACGTCCGCCTTTAACCCTTACAGACCCAAACGTCCACCTTTAACCCTTAAAGACCCAAACGTCCGCCTTTAACCATTAAAAACCAAACGTCCGCCTTTAACCCTTAAAGACCCAAACATCCACCTTTAACCCTTAAAGACCCAAACGTCCACCTTTAACCCTTAAAAACCCAAACGTCCGCCTTTAACCCTTAAAGACCCAAACGTCCACCTTTAACCCTTAAAAACCCAAACGTCCACCTTTAACCCTTAAAGACCCAAACGTCCGCCTTTAACCCTTAAAAACCCAAACGTCCGCCTTTAACCCTTAAAGACCCAAACGTCCGCCTTTAACCCTTAAAAACCCAAACGTCCGCCTTTAACCCTTAAAGACCCAAACATCCACCTTTAACCCTTAAAGACCCAAACGTCCACCTTTAACCCTTAAAAACCCAAACGTCCGCCTTTAACCCTTAAAGACCCAACGTCCACCTTTAACCCTTAAAAACCCAAACGTCCACCTTTAACCCTTAAAGAACCAAACGTCCACCTTAACCCTTAAGACCCAAACGTCCACCTTTAACCCTTAAAAACCCAAACGTCCGCCTTTAACCCTTACAGACCCAAACGTCCACCTTTAACCCTTAAAGACCCAAACGTCCACCTTTAACCCTTAAAAACCCAAACGTCCGCCTTTAACCCTTAAAGACCCAAACATCCACCTTTAACCCTTAAAGACCCAAACGTCCGCCTTTAACCCTTAAAGACCCAACATCCACCTTTAACCCTTAAAAACCCAAACGTCCACCTTTAACCCTTAAAGACCCAAACATCCACCTTTAACCCTTAAACACCCAACGTCCACCTTTAACCCTTAAAGACCCAAACGTCCACCTTTAACCCTTAAAAACCCAAACGTCCACCTTTAACCCTTAAAGAACCAAACGTCCACCTTTAACCCTTAAAAACCCAAATGTCCACCTTTAACCCTTAAAGACCCAAACGTCCACCTTTAACCCTTAAAGACCCAAACGTCCACCTTTAACCCTTAAAAACCCAAACGTCCGCCTTTAACCCTTAAAGACCCAAACATCCACCTTTAACCCTTAAAGACCCAAACGTCCACCTTTAACCCTTAAAAACCCAAACGTCCGCCTTTAACCCTTAAAGACCCAAACGTCCACCTTTAACCCTTAAAAACCCAAACGTCCACCTTTAACCCTTAAAGACCCAAACGTCCACCTTTAACCCTTAAACACCCAAACGTCCACCTTTAACCCTTAAAAACCCAAACGTCCACCTTTAACCCTTAAAGAACCAAACGTCCACCTTTAACCCTTAAAAACCCAAACGTCCGCCTTTAACCCTTAAAAACCCAACGTCCACCTTTAACCCTTAAAGACCCAAACGTCCACCTTTAACCCTTAAAACCCAAACGTCCACCTTTAACCCTTAAAGAACCAAACGTCCACCTTTAACCCTTAAAGACCCAAACGTCCACCTTTAACCCTTAAAAACCCAAACGTCCGCCTTTAACCCTTACAGACCCAAACGTCCACCTTTAACCCTTAAAGACCCAACGTCCACCATTAACCCTTAAAAACCCAAACGTCCGCCTTTAACCCTTAAAGACCCAAACATCCACCTTTAACCCTTAAAGACCCAAACGTCCACCTTTAACCCTTAAACACCCAAACGTCCACCTTTAACCCTTAAAAACCCAAACGTCCGCCTTTAACCCTTAAAGACCCAAACGTCCACCTTTAACCCTTAAAAACCCAAACGTCCACCTTTAACCCTTAAAGACCCAAACGTCCACCTTTAACCCTTAAACACCCAAACGTCCACCTTTAACCCTTAAAGACCCAAACGTCCACCTTTAACCCTTAAAAACCCAAACGTCCACCTTTAACCCTTAAAGAACCAAACGTCCACCTTTAACCCTTAAAAACCCAAATGTCCACCTTTAACCCTTAAAGGTGGACGTTTGGGTCTCAGTTTAATTCAGCAGCAAAACACTTATAAAATCAAATACAAGTATCACGGTGTTAAAAAACAAAAAAAAAGTGGAAATGAAGGGTAGCAGTAACATGTGACCTATTCTGTCATTTTATTAGCTCCTCCCACATTAGGACAGCTAACGCTGACACTGTAGGCGTTGCCATGGTAACAAGACAAGACCGGACGTTTTGAAATTGACAGGAAGTGTACGTCTGACGTCATAATGAATGTAAACATGTAAACCAGGGTTTTTCAATTATCACACTTCTGAAGTGTACATAAACACGTCACATCTGATTAGGGTAATTATCGGATTACTGCCAGTTATCGTATTTTTATGGTCATGTAAACGGACATAATGAATTACCAGTAAAACCCATGGAGCTGAATTAATGACAGTGGATGGACACACTGGGTTTTTTGATTCTATATATTAAAAAGTGAATGAAATGAACAAAAAAATAAATAAAATTATAATAATAATAATAATAATGAGTAGCATGAAAAAAATAAGTAAAAAATGAACAAAAACAGTCAAAGTAATTGATAAACAAAATGAATAAGAAATTGACAAAAATAATGAGCAACATGAATAAAATAAGTAATAAATAAATGTAATTAAAGAAAAAATAATGTAAGTCAAAGCATTGGCCTCTTTTATTTTGTTTGTTGAAAAACCAATAAAAGTTGAAGTCAAAAGAATAAAAAAAAAGAAGAAATAAACCCACTTTTTCTTCAGCTTTCTCTTTTTTTTAATATCATAACCTTCAACTTTAATCTGAGCTTTAATGAACATCTACACAATCAGTGAATTAAATATAAGAAAATACAGGATTTACAAAAAAATACAAAATACAGAAGATAATATTAGAATAAATGGTGATAAATCACTGATAAACAGTTGAACAGAGGAAGAAGTGCCACAGAAGTTCCAGTGTTTCCTCCTGCTTTGTTCGCACTTTGAACATGTTTCCATCTGAAGCCAAACCAACAGAACCGGAGCCTGGTCCAGAACCTGTTGGACCCGCTGTCTTCAGTCCAAACCCACAGCAGGTTTGTGTTGATGCGTCTGACCCGCTCCGTAACACCACCGCAGTATTTACAGGATCAGTTCCACAGTGTGTGAACGGCCTTCGTCTGCACCGGCTCGGTCCAAATGGACTCCATGTGTCCGAGTCCTGCAGCTGGACGCCACGCCGACCCATAAACACACACAGCTGGAGGTCAAAGGTCAGCGGGGGGCGGAGGGAAACTGTCCTGGGCCCGGTCCGTGACGGGTGGAGACCGGTCCAGTTTCAGACAGAGATGATCCGGTTCTGCTACGGTTCTACACAGGTCCAACTGTAAATGATCTGGTTCTTCTACGGTTCTACTCAGGTCCTAAACGTGTATTTGTCATTATTTCTGTGATGTTTTGTCTGTACTAAACTGGTCCGACCCAGATCATACGGGTCTGAACGTGGAGCCTGAACTAAAACAGCTGTTAATGTCTTCAGTATAATTTCATAAATCCATCCAGGGGTTGGACTGGACCCTGTGTCGGTCCGGTTTTGGCCCGTGGGCCATCTGTTTGACACCCCTGGTCTGACCGTAGACAAACAGAAACATGCTACTGATAGAACACCACGGCCCGGTTCTGTTCGTCCAGCTCCATATTGATCCGGTCTTCGGGCCTGGTTCTGGACCGAGGCCGGTCCTGGTCTTGAGGCCCAGTCCCGGTTCAGGCCTGCGTCTGCGTTCTGTGGAGGACACGGTTCTGATCTGGGTTTTTAAACAGATCTGTTTTTCATTTTCCCTCCGAGTGTGAAACCATTTTCCTGATTTCCTCTCTCTCTCCATGTGCCTGGGCGATCAACAGCCTCGAGCGCACCGCTGACCTCTGACCTTCCCAGAGGAAAACGCAGGAATGAATCACATTTTCATTTGTGTTTTGAAGATTTTATTGCTGTTAAACCACCTGGATGAACAGAGGAGTGAAATCAGATGAACGGTGGGAGACAAAGATCCGATAATTTGACTCAGATGAGTTCGAATTAAAACACGTTTGGAAAATGTGAGCAGCGGAACGGAAAAAAAAAACCTGTGTGAACATGGAAGAGGAAAAGGAGAACGGACAGATTCCTGAAACTTCCATCTTTTTTTACAGGTAAAAGCATGGTAAACATGAGGTTTGCACTGCAGGCATGCCCTCGGTGCGGTCTGACAGGCTGATGGAAGCCAGGACACTGATGGGACTCACAGCTGTGAAATATTAAACACTACAGCCTCTATTGTTTTCTATTCAAGCTGCCTATTGTGTTCGCTGCGACCGTCGCGCTCAAACACTTTATGATTTAAAGAGCTTTTTGTTGGACAGTCACCAGGGTTTGGGTTCACGAACAAGCTCCGATTTTCCTAGAATGGCGGAACCGTCAGACTCGGATTTGTTTTCGTGTTTTGTCTGACGCGCATGAGACGACGTTCAACTGTTAACGCGTTTTAGAAACATGAACATCCGACAGAACCGTGGGTTTATTCTTCTTTTCTTCAACCAAAAGGTCAAAACTTTGTCATGGTGACCGAACAGTTTCAGATTTACCTCCAGAACATTTAGACGTTCAGCATCAACAGGTTCATGTAGATGAACCTGATTTAACCCACATGTCAGCAGTCGCTTTTCCACTGACCTTCAAACTGCACGAATAGAAGTTGTGCATAAAAAATTTGCCTAATGGAAAAACAACACTTTCACCTAAACTCTCGTTTTTCAATTAAAAGTTTTTGTGCCGGCAAGAGATGGTTTTTCGGGAATAGCGCAAATGGTATATCACACAAAACTGTAATGGAAAGACCTTTTTAGCAACTAGAGTCACATGGATTTAAGAAAACGGATGTTGACGAACGATACAACAAGGAAAAGAGTTTTAAGACAAACGTGTGTATGTGTTGTGACGGCCCTAAGGCCTCTGTGCTGCCTGTCTTTGTCTCTGTGGATGTGCTACCTATCCTTGCAGTAGCTGCATGTGTGTGTGAGGCGGAGCCTGGGAATCGGAAACACCTGCGGCCGTGGTTCCCAGTCTATAAAGGACGGCTGTCCAGACCGCGCTCTCTCTCTGCCACCAGCTGGATGCTCAGCCCGAGCCACCTTTTGTTTTATTGTATTTTGTGTTCTGGTTATGGTTTAGTTGGCACTTATTCATTACTTTGTAAAATAAATCACGTCTAGCATTGGTCCTCCGTCCTCCGTTTGATATCTTTGTTGTGGTCCCCGAGCCAGACCATAACAGTGTGGACACACCAGGAAAGCCAAACATTTTAGAATTTAGTAGGAGTTAGATGAGTAATATATAATAATAATAATAATGAATATATCTGTAAATCAATGCAATATTTATGTTTGTTGACATGTTTATGGAATGACTTGGTGGCATGGTGTCATCTAACGATAATAAACAAATCATCGCATTCCTGATTTAATGGAAAAACTGACATTTTTTCGACATTTAGTAAATATCAGTAAAGTTCTGCGCAGATGTCCACTGTTCACATCCAGATCCATAAAACCCTCCAGGACCAAACAGGACGTCCAGCACTTACCCAGGTTTTGCTGCTGTTTTTCAGCTGATTTTCACAAACTCCTGCGAGAAAAATAAACCAAACAACTTCAAACTGGATCAGCTTCATTTTAAGATTTTTTTTTTTTTAATCTT
Organism: Sphaeramia orbicularis; assembly: GCF_902148855.1. NCBI lineage: Eukaryota > Metazoa > Chordata > Actinopteri > Kurtiformes > Apogonidae > Sphaeramia > Sphaeramia orbicularis. Next base: position 2,899,410 of record NC_043976.1, read on the forward strand.
TAAATTATTTAATTTTGCTCTATGACAACAGCAAATTTGGAAAATTAGGTAGACAATGTGAAATTCTGTTAGCTAGTCAGCATTTTAGTGATCTATCTGCTTAGCTTCTTATCCAGTTAGATCATCTTAGTTTGTTTTTGGCTAGCACCATACTGTTACCTTCTGTTAGCTTGAGATAATTTGAGCCCGTTAATACTTAGATAATGTTAGCTTCTGTTACAGGTCCCAGAGGGCTGAGGGCCGCAATAACAATTACTGTTTGGTCCTGATGTGGACCGGATCTGAATGGAATAGAACAAACAGAGCAATGAGGAAACGTCACTCGCTGTTCTTCTTTCCAGAATGCATCTACATCTGTGGATTTATTCATCACAGAATAATCAAAAATCATAAAACATCTCTTTTGTTTTCATCCCAGCTGTTTTCTTTGGTCAAGTAACTTTCAACAGCATGACATCATCTTATCACATCTTCATCTTATTTACCAAATACACTTTTACCCTTATCATTTACTGCATTTAGTTGACATATATTCAAAAATAACCTTTAACTCTAAAACATATATTAACAGTAGAACAGTGTTCGGAGCACCACTGTGTCAAGTGTAATATTAATGTGCTATTTTTAAGGTGGACTATCCCTTTAAATGAAATTACTCTTTAAATACTGAACTAAAATGAATTACTTAACCCTTCTGTATCAATCACAGGTTACTGGAACGTAGAAATGAAATGCTTGTGTTACATTAACTATCAGAAACAAAACACTTCGGTCATAACACAACCCATATAAAATGTGTGTCTTCAGCCATAAACTTCAAAGTGCATGCTGTCTCTCAACTATAAAACTCACAAAATGCACGTACACAACAAAACCCACATACATTCTGTGTACAGGAGCCCTTTCACACACATCCCAATCTAAATTATCGGCCATGCTAGGCTCACGAAATGTCGGCTACCACGCGCTAACTCCACACTTTGACTCCATGTATTCACATTAAGGGGTTAAATATGGTAGAAACGAGCTTAAAACACAACAGAAAACAACACATTATTAAAGCCCACTCTTAAACAAACATTGCTCAAACAAACGGAGCAATGAGGAAACGTCACTCGCTGCTCTTCTTTCCAGAATGCATCTGAGGATGTGGGGCGGTGCTTCGCTACAGTACCCCAGAGGAAACTGGGCTAGAAGAATAGTTCCTACCTCCTAGCTCACAGGTGTCAAACTCCGGTGTAAAACTGCATGTTTTAGATAGTTCATGCTTCAAACACACCTGGTTCAATTAATGATCAGCTCATCATCATGCTCTGCAGAAGCCTGATAATGTGTGACGGAAGAGGGAAAGATCTAAAACATGCAGGATTCCGGCCCTCGAGGACCGGAGTTTGACACCCTGTAGCTGCTGCTGTAAACCCTTGTTACCCACACTGCCACGGTCATAACAATTCACAGCACAATTACCGGGCAAGGTTAAGCATTCCACTTCACAGCAAAATGTAAACATTATTAAAATGAATGTAAGAAAATAAATCTATAGACCTTAAAAAAACACAAAATGGGGTCACATTATTTCAGATGTGCCACACTTCTGTTAGATAAAGGTCATTTTAGTGATGCTATCTGTCTAGCTTCTATTAGCTAGGTAGTCTTAGCTTCTGATAGCTAGCATGATACTGTTACCCTCTGTTAACTAGAGATAGTTTATCTGCAGTTTTTCTGCCTAAATAAAGCCTTTCTTAGCTAGCTAATTGATGTTAGCTTCTTTGAGCTAGATGTCACTTAGCTTCTATTAGCCAATTAGATCATCTTAGCTTCTAACAGTTTGCAAGATAATTAAAGCTCTTGGTAGTGAGATAGTTAATGTTAGCTTCTGGTGACTGACTAATTAAACTGTAACAAAGCCCTGATGACGGTTGGATACTAATGCTGCGTTCAAGGCTGGTTTTTGAGCCTGTAAGTCACAACTTCAAACTACGACTCACCATTTTGTAACATTCCAGGCAAGTCACACCAAACTGCCCGAGCGCAAGGAATTATGGGAGTTAGATGTAAACAAACCAATGTGGTGAACATTATGTTCATTTATAGTCATTTCTATCCCAGAGGTGTTTGTTCTTTGTTTATTTGAGGGAAACAGAGGAGGAAAAACAGCGCATAAGGCAAGAGAAGCTGTTCTACTTTTTATGTTATTTGTATGTTTTTATACGTACTAGCGGCATTGTACCCGTGGTGCCACTGTACGATAGCATGAGAGGCTAAAATCTCCCAGGATACCTCACAACATTTGAATACAGACATAAAATTGTGCCTAGTAGACAGTCAGGTAATGTTTCTATTCATTTGACGAGTTTGGTGGCGATCAGGCCTGTGAAGGCTGAGGAAAACCCGTACAAACGCCCTCCTGTGCTGCAACATCAGGACATCGATCGGACGGACGGAAACAGAACGTGCATTATATGGTAGGATTTGGTATTAATTTATTCTTGTCCTCAATGGACTGAAAACTAGCTAACACTAGAGCAGCTGCTGATTATGCAGAACATTTGCAGATAAATAATATCAGAGCAATGCCTTATTTTAATAAACAATCTGCATAAACACCTCATCCATGGGGGGGCGCCACTGCTACGTGACGTCAGAACTCAGACCTGGGAGAACATGGATCTAGTACGAGTTCACAGGCGGAAGTCCCAGGTTTGACTGAACATTCCAGTGCATTTACACCAGTAGAAGGACGGAAAAACACCAGTTAGAGGTGGACTGGAATGCAGCATAAGACACGCCCACAAAGTGTTAAAACACAAACCAGTGACTTTCCGCATTTGTAAATAAAATTATTCTGATTGGCTCGTTGGTTTATGTGAATCCCAGCTGATAAGTCATGTGACCCTGTGGCGTTTTCCTCGGTGTCAGGAGGCAGAGTTTTCATGAGCTGAATTAATGAGTTTTCTGTCACAGGTCACATGGTGACAGTCAACATCGTGCTAAGCTGAGCTAAGCTATGCTAAGCTAACAGAGTGTCCTTTAAGGTCAGTCACCAGACTTCACCTTCACGCTCCAAGTGCACCCAGGCTCATAAAACTGCACACAACTCCCATGCGGCTTTGCAGGAGGAAGCAGTGTGTGGCGGGGCTTCAGCTGTGTGTGTGTGTGTGTGTGTGTGTGTGTTGTCTGAAGTGCTGCCACGGGCGGACGGGCGTGTTCTGTTTACAATGCACCATGGGAACTCGGGGCGGGATGTGTGTGATGGAGCAGCTGCGTCTGGACGGAGGATAAATGTCAAACTGAGGGTGTGGATGGACGGACGGACAGACGGACACACAGCCTCTGTTTACACCCTTTGTTCTTCTGGACAGTTTCATCTCCTGTCCACAACAGAACGAGGTCAAAGGTCACGGCAGCAGCCTGATGATCACGACTGCATGTCGACCTCCGGGGCCGCAGTGAAAACATGCAGTTCCTGTCACGTCCACCAGGGGCTCCGGTCCAACACAGACCCATGTGACCCACGTGGATCAGACCCATTCCAGACTAAACTCAGCTGGTCACACACACTTTAAAGTCAGGTGTAATTTAGGGCGTGTCCCGTACAAAGATGGACCATGATGTTGTTTATCTCTGTTTTGATTGGTTCATGGCCACACCCTGATGGATTCTGGACTATGATTGGTCAATATACCTGTCAATCACCACATTACATAAGATCAGGAAGGGGTGGGGTTTGTGAATTGTACTGCAGCCGGCCACCAGGGGGCGATGAGACACTTCACCATTATTACATATTGACATAAAAAAATTATTATTGTATTTAAACGGAACCAGAGCTTCTGTTTATTGAATAAAACATGTTTTTCATGAGCTGTAGTAGTTATAAAACCAGCAGGTTCCATCAGCTAATGTTAGCATCAAGAATAAATGAAGAAAAAGAATTTATAATGTCAACAACTGAAAGATAATTTATCCTTCTAAATGCAACAGTTGTGGCCAAAACACTGTAACTTTTACTGAATTTACCAATAAAATTAGCACCAGTTTTCCCCTAATTTTTGTCTTTACTCGTTTCCACTGTGAAAACACGAAGCTAATTGTTTTTGGGATTTTTTAAAGAAAAATATTCGACATGATAAACCTTCTCATTTCAGTCAATATGATCAATTATTATGATAAATGTTGATTCATGCTTTGGTTCAAGTGTAACAGCTGATTTTTTTTTTCATGAGTCAAAGTTGAAGGAATGTGACGATAATTCATGGTTTTAATCATGAAAATGAAATGGGGCGGCCATGGCTCACATGGTAGAGTGGGTTGGCAGTTCGAATCCCGCTCTGTCCTAGTCATTCTGTTGTGTCATTGGGCAAGACACTTACCCTCCTTGCCTCCAGTGCCACTCTCACTGGTGTACGAATGCGTATGAATGTTTGGTGTTTGGTTTGGCCGTTGACGCAAACTGTCAGCCACGCTTCTGTCAGTCTGCCCCAGGACAGCTGTGGATACAGATGTAGTTTACCACCACCAGAGGGAGAATGTGAGAGCGAATGAATAATGGGTCAATAATGTAAAGTTTTTGAGTGACCAAAAAAGTGCTATATAAATCTAATCCATTATTATTATTATTATTATTATTATTAAATAACAAAAAGACAAAGGTAACAAACGACACAAGACGTAAAAGATGAAGATTAAGTAAAATAAGACATTAAATTAAAAGATGAAAACAATGTTTAAGATGAAAACAATATACACAACAACACAAAAGTGATGGAGCAAAATGAAAACAGAGTTAAAGACCAATTAATAATGTCAATAATAATAATGTTAGCCTTTGTTAGCTAGGACGCTAATGTTAGCTGCTAGTAGCCAGCTAGTTAAAATGTAAGGGTTTGATGAAGAAAATGACATAAAAGATGCAAAATAATAATAATAATAATAATAATAATTATTATTATTATTATTATTATAAAACCCAGTTTGACCTTTTTCATATTCAATGCTTTGTCTCCCATTCACGACATAATGGATGTATTTATCCAACAGAATCATCTGTAGCCCCGCCCCCTTCTCCTTATATAGACACTTCTGTTTCCTATTGTAAAGATGACGACGCCCACCATGCCAAACTCACGTGGTTCCATTTGTTGATGTGTTTGTGTGAAATGAAAACACTGATGTGAAGCCAGCTCACACTGTTCACTCTGTTTTTATGAAACACAGACGACAGAAAAAAACAAACGAAATGTCTGCCAGATATCATCAAAGACACAAGGCCACACCCTGCTGGTGTTGACAAGGAAACACAGCCCCGCCCACCTCCGACCCAGGGAACAACTTCAACCTGAGGAAGACCATGATGAAGATCAGAACCAAGTCCATCTGGACCGGTTCTGATGACACCATGACGGCTGGTTCTGCTGGTTCTTCTTCTTCTTCTTCCTCCTCTTCTTGCTCTTCCTCCTCCTCTTCTTCTTCTGGGTTTGTCACAAAAACAACCTGGTTGTGGGCGGAGCCAAGTTATCATCAGTTTTATACAAACCAATTCCAAAAAATTTGGAACATTGCAAAAAATATAAAGTATAATATAGTAAAACACATTTTACTCACAATAGAAAATACATCAAATGTTTAAACTGAAGAAATTAAGCATTTTAAGAAAAAAAATAAGGTCACATTAAATCTTAAAACTGATTTTAAAATTGAATTTTAAAACTAATGAGGTTAACTATCAACAGATCAGTCACATGACTGGACATAAAAAAAAATAAAAAAAAACATTATTTGTCATCTTCAGTTTTTGTCCAGTTTTATTGATTTTGATATTATTTTGCTCATTAATTTGTTCATTTTTTGTTAGTTTTTGCTCAGTTTTGTTCCTTCTTTTACCAGGTAAATAAATGCCAGGTAATTCAAGATTTATTTATTTATTTATTTATTTATTTTCAATTTTTTTTTTTTTTTTTTTTTTTTCTTAATTCAAGATTTTTTTCCTTAATTGAAGCCAAAAAATCTGGCAATGGAACAAGTGAAAATTATCTTGGTAAATTTTCTTGAACTCAGATTTTCCAGCTCTATTGTCTCTAAATCAGTTCCTATTTCTCCCTGAACAGTTCCTCTGTAGGTGATTCTGTCTGGTTTTAAGCCTGATCAGATATCTGGAACAGAAATGAGACAAATACACTTGGTCAGATTTAGATGTTTTTTCCAGTGCAGGCGGGTTCATAACCAGGATGACATTAAGGATAGGACGTACACTAAAAAACTGTAAACAAAAGAGTTCTAATTTAAAAGTCTGTAGAAAAACTCCATGTGTGGTCCCAGTACAGTATTTACATATTTACACATTTCAGGACACAGTGATTTAAAGAGTTAATTTCTTATTTGACGTGTTCATACATCTTGGACAGGCTTATTTCTGTACAGTTTTAACTCAGTAAATCTGTTCTCCTGCTGCATGGACGCAGATTCTACTTTGTCCTCAGATTCAGTGTTTTTCTCTTGTATTTTTTTTGTGTATAAACTGTATCTACATAGAATTGATGCTTTTCCATCTCAGTGTCCACAGGAGCCGACAGAACAGACTCTGGGTTTTATGGGATCGGGTCTAAAACCACCCTCCAGATCCAGACCCGGGGCTAGCTCAGATGAAACTGTGGTTTCCAGACCGAAGCCGACGGCGGACGCTGACGATGTCCACATATCCTGGTCCTGGTGTCGTCATGGTGAGTGAAGGATTAGAGTAAAGCTGTGTTTGTCCTTTCTGGGCACCTGTAGTGTAAACCCAGCTGAGTGCTTTACACATCTGTTTCCTCTCACTGCTGCTCAGACACATCATTAGAATGACAGACTCCAAGCACCGCCCCCCCAGAGTCATGTCCATCTGTCTGTCCACCTACTGTGGACCAACCCTTTAACCCTTACAGACCCAAACGTCCACCTTTAACCCTTACAGACCCAAACGTCCACCTTTAACCCTTAAAGACCCAAACGTCCACCTTTAACCCTTAAACACCCAAACGTCCTCCTTTAACCCTTAAAGACCCAAACGTCCACCTTTAACCCTTAAAGACCCAAACGTCCACCTTTAACCCTTAAAGACCCAAACGTCCACCTTTAACCCTTAAACACCCAAACGTCCACCTTTAACCCTTAAAGACCCAAACGTCCACCTTTAACCCTTAAACACCCAAACGTCCTCCTTTAACCCTTACAGACCCAAATGTCCACCTTTAACCCTTACCGACCCAAACGTCCACCTTTAACCCTTACAGACCCAAACGTCCACCTTTAACCCTTAAAGACCCAAACGTCCACCTTTAACCCTTAAAGACCCAAACGTCCACCTTTAACCCTTAAAGACCCAAACGTCCACCTTCAACCCTTACAGACCCAAACGTCCACCTTTAACCCTTAAACACCCAAACGTCCTCCTTTAACCCTTACAGACCCAAACGTCCACCTTTAACCCTTAAAGACCCAAACGTCCACCTTTAACCCTTACAGACCCAAACGTCCACCTTTAACCCTTAAAGACCCAAACGTCCACCTTTAACCCTTACAGACCCAAACGTCCACCTTTAACCCTTACCGACCCAAACGTCCACCTTTAACCCTTACAGACCCAAACGTCCACCTTTAACCCTTACAGACCCAAACGTCCACCTTTAACCCTTACCGACCCAAACGTCCACCTTTAACCCTTACAGACCCAAACGTCCACCTTTAACCCTTACAGACCCAAACGTCCACCTTTAACCCTTAAAGACCCAAATGTCCTCCTTTAACCCTTAAAGACCCAAACGTCCACCTTTAAGCCTTAAAGACCCAAACGTCCAGCTTTAACCCTTAAAGACCCAAACGTCCACCTTTAACCCTTAAACACCCAAACGTCCACCTTTAACCCTTACAGACCCAAACGTCCACCTTTAACCCTTAAACACCCAAACGTCCACCTTTAACCCTTACAGACCCAAACGTCCACCTTTAACCCTTACAGACCCAAACGTCCACCTTTAACCCTTACAGACCCAAACGTCCACCTTTAACCCTTAAAGACCCAAACGTCCACCTTTAACCCTTAAAGACCCAAACGTCCACCTTCAACTCTTACAGACCCAACGTCCACCTTTACCCTTAAACACCCAAATGTCCACCTTTAACTCTTACAGACCCAAACGTCCACCTTTAACCCTTAAACACCCAAACGTCCACCTTTAACCCTTACAGACCCAAACGTCCACCTTTAACCCTTACAGACCCAAACGTCCACCTTTAACCCTTAAAGACCCAAACGTCCACCTTTAACCCTTACAGACCCAAACGTCCACCTTTAACCCTTAAACACCCAAACGTCCACCTTTAACCCTTAAACACCCAAACGTCCACCTTTAACCCTTACAGACCCAAACGTCCACCTTTAACCCTTAAACACCCAAACGTCCACCTTTAACCCTTAAAGACCCAAACGTCCACCTTTAACTCTTACAGACCCAAACGTCCACCTTTAACCTTTAAACACCCAAACGTCCACCTTTAACCCTTAAACACCCAAACGTCCACCTTTAACCCTTACAGACCCAAACGTCCACCTTTAACCCTTAAAGACCCAAACGTCCAGCTTTAACCCTTAAAGACCCAAACGTCCACCTTTAACCCTTACAGACCCAAACGTCCACCTTTAACCCTTACAGACCCAAACGTCCAGCTTTAACCCTTACAGACCCAAACGTCCACCTTTAACCCTTACAGACCCAAACGTCCACCTTTAACCCTTACAGACCCAAATGTCCACCTTTAACCCTTACAGACCCAAACGTCCACCTTTAACCTTTACAGACCCAAACGTCCACCTTTAACCCTTACAGACCCAAACGTCCACCTTTAACCCTTAAACACCCAAACGTCCACCTTTAACCCTTAAACACCCAAACGTCCACCTTTAACCCTTAAAGACCCAAACGTCCACCTTTAACTCTTATAGACCCAAACGTCCACCTTTAACCCTTAAACACCCAAACGTCCACCTTTAACTCTTAAACACCCAAACGTCCACCTTTAACCCTTAAACACCCAAACGTCCACCTTTAACCGTTAAAGACCCAAACGTCCACCTTTAACTCTTACAGACCCAAACGTCCACCTTTAACCCTTAAACACCCAAACGTCCACCTTTAACCCTTAAAGACCCAAACGTCCACCTTTAACTCTTAAAGACCCAAACGTCCACCTTTAACCCTTAAACACCCAAACGTCCACCTTTAACTCTTAAACACCCAAACGGCCACCTTTAACCCTTACAGACCCAAACGTCCACCTTTAACCCTTACAGACCCAAACGTCCACCTTTAACCCTTACAGACCCAAACGTCCACCTTTAACCCTTACAGACCCAAACGTCCACCTTTAACCCTTAAAGACCCAAACGTCCACCTTTAACCCTTAAAGACCCAAACGTCCACCTTTAACTCTTAAAGACCCAAACGTCCACCTTTAACCCTTAAAGACCCAAACGTCCACCTTTAACCCTTAAACACCCAAACGTCCACCTTTAACTCTTAAAGACCCAAACGTCCACCTTTAACCCTTAAAGACCCAAACGTCCACCTTTAACCCTTAAAGACCCAAACGTCCACCTTTAACCCTTACAGACCCAAACGTCCACCTTTAACCCTTAAAGACACAAACGTCCACCTTTAACCCTTAAACACCCAAACGTCCACCTTTAACTCTTAAAGACCCAAACGTCCACCTTTAACCCTTAAACACCCAAACGTCCACCTTTAACCCTTACAGACCCAAACGTCCACCTTTAACCCTTACAGACCCAAACGTCCTCCTTTAACCCTTAAACACCCAAACGTCCACCTTTAACCCTTACAGACCCAAACGTCCACCTTTAACCCTTACAGACCCAAACGTCCACCTTTAACTCTTACAGACCCAAACGTCCACCTTTAACCCTTAAACACCCAAACGTCCACCTTTAACTCTTAAAGACCCAAACGTCCACCTTTAACCCTTAAACACCCAAACGTCCACCTTTAACCGTTAAAGACCCAAACGTCCACCTTTAACCCTTACAGACCCAAACGTCCACCTTTAACCCTTACAGACCCAAACGTCCACCTTTAACCCTTACAGACCCAAACGTCCACCTTTAACCCTTAAAGACCCAAACGTCCACCTTTAACCCTTAAACACCCAAACGTCCACCTTTAACCCTTAAAGACCCAAACGTCCACCTTTAACCCTTAAAGACCCAAACGTCCACCTTTAACCCTTACAGACCCAAACGTCCACCTTTAACCCTTACAGACCCAAACGTCCACCTTTAACCCTAAAGACCCAAACGTCCACCTTTAACCCTTAAAGACCCAAACGTCCACCTTTAACTCTTAAAGACCCAAACGTCCACCTTTAACCCTTAAACACCCAAACGTCCACCTTTAACTCTTAAACACCCAAACGGCCACCTTTAACCCTTACAGACCCAAACGTCCACCTTTAACCCTTACAGACCCAAACGTCCACCTTTAACCCTTACAGACCCAAACGTCCACCTTTAACCCTTACAGACCCAAACGTCCACCTTTAACCCTTAAAGACCCAAACGTCCACCTTTAACCCTTAAAGACCCAAACGTCCACCTTTAACTCTTAAAGACCCAAACGTCCACCTTTAACCCTTAAAGACCCAAACGTCCACCTTTAACCCTTAAACACCCAAACGTCCACCTTTAACTCTTAAAGACCCAAACGTCCACCTTTAACCCTTAAAGACCCAAACGTCCACCTTTAACCCTTAAAGACCCAAACGTCCACCTTTAACCCTTACAGACCCAAACGTCCACCTTTAACCCTTAAAGACACAAACGTCCACCTTTAACCCTTAAACACCCAAACGTCCACCTTTAACCCTTAAAGACCCAAACGTCCACCTTTAACCCTTAACACCCAAACGTCCACCTTTAACCCTTACAGACCCAAACGTCCACCTTTAACCCTTACAGACCCAAACGTCCTCCTTTAACCCTTAAACACCCAAACGTCCACCTTTAACCCTTACAGACCCAAACGTCCACCTTTAACCCTTACAGACCCAAACGTCCACCTTTAACCCTTACAGACCCAAACGTCCACCTTTAACCCTTAAACACCCAAACGTCCACCTTTAACTCTTAAACACCCAAACGTCCACCTTTAACCCTTAAACACCCAAACGTCCACCTTTAACCGTTAAAGACCCAAACGTCCACCTTTAACCCTTACAGACCCAAACGTCCACCTTTAACCCTTACAGACCCAAACGTCCACCTTTAACCCTTACAGACCCAAACGTCCACCTTTAACCCTTAAAGACCCAAACGTCCACCTTTAACCCTTAAACACCCAAACGTCCACCTTTAACCGTTAAAGACCCAAACGTCCACCTTTAACCCTTAAAGACCCAAACGTCCACCTTTAACCCTTACAGACCCAAACGTCCACCTTTAACCCTTACAGACCCAAACGTCCACCTTTAACCCTAAAGACCCAAACGTCCACCTTTAACCCTTAAAGACCCAAACGTCCACCTTTAACCCTTAAACACCCAAACGTCCACCTTTAACCCTTACAGACCCAAACGTCCACCTTTAACCCTTACAGACCCAAACGTCCACCTTTAACCCTTACAGACCCAAACGTCCACCTTTAACCCTTACAGACCCAAACGTCCACCTTTAACCCTTAAACACCCAAACGTCCACCTTTAACCCTTAAACACCCAAACGTCCACCTTTAACCCTTAAAGACCCAAACGTCCACCTTTAACCCTTAAACACCCAAATAATTAACAAAATAAACTAAAAATGTAATGAACAGAAACAACTGAAATGATGAACAAAATGAACAAACATAGAACCAAAATATGACCCATATAATTAATGACCAATATGTGAACAAAAAATGAATTAAAAGGACAAATTATCCAAACGCTACAGAAAATGAAGAAATGAATGAACAGAGTTAAATTATTGAATTAATTAAACTTTTTCTGTCTCTTTTTCTGGGTTTTGATCGGTTTCAGGTTGAAGGGGTGATTTCTCTTTTGATTGAAAGGATTTTTTTTATTTCATCTTGATCAAATCTTTTCTTGGATCTTTCAGTTTGTGTAAATTCATTCTTTAAAAAAAATAAAATACGAAGCAAGAAAACCTCTAAAACCCTTAAAGCGACGACCTTAAGGAACCCTTAAACGCACCTGTCGACTCAGATCTGGTGTCATTTTACTGCAGACTGTTTTCTTTTCGTGTAATGGTTGTGAAGTGGGTTTGTGAAGTGGGTGTCGTCTAAAGGGTCTTGGATGAGGGTCGGACCCGTTTGGACAGTTCCTGTGGTTCGGTCCAGTCCAAGTGGAAAGTCAAACAGTCACATTTAATGTCCATGATCATTCTGTTCAGAGTCTGGATCCACTTCAGAGCCACGAAAAATACTGTCAACGGGTCGAATGAAGGAATGGTCGAGGATTTTGTTCCTGACCTCTGCAGGACCCCCCCCCCCACAAAAACACACACACACACACACACACACACACCACGACAACATTGAAAACATTGTGCATCTGGAAACTTTGCAGCAGGAAACCCCAGTAAAGCTCTGCAGAGACCATCAGTGTGATGGACTCTGTGGGTTTTACTGCAGGTGGGGTTCAGAGCTGGGGGGTCAGACCCGGTTTACCCCCTGACGCCAATCCGACCCACCACAAAACCAGAGGAAACGCACCGAGCAGAAGGTTCAATGCATCACGACGACATCAACCAACATCCATGTGAAGATAAAAATAAAGAATGAAAGAAAAAATAAGCAACATATCCTGTTGTATCAGTGTGGGATGTTTGATGGGTGAAGGGAAAGAAAACACAATAAAAGGTGAATTACAAAGAAAAAATGAGCAACAAATTTACTAAAATACAGTAAAAACAGATTAAAACAGCAAAAAAATGAACGAGGGAAAGTGATTAATAAAATGAACAAAGAAGAAAAATAATGAACAAAAACAACTGAAATAATTAAAGGTCCCGTATTATGCTATTTTTCAGTCACGTCATATAGGTCTCAGAAGCCCAAAAACATAGTATTTAAGTTTGTTCGCTCCAACATCATCCTTTGTTCGGAGTTTCAGCGGTGGAAAAGTCCCTCTCACCAGCCCTCCTCAGAACAGGCTGTTTCTGGGCCTGCTTCCGGGTATGCAAATGAACGCATCTGTCCACGCCCACTGCCCCTCCCCTCTGGGAGAGGACGTGGCTTATGCTAGCGTTCGCTGTTCTGAATACACCAGTCACCTGTCTGAAATGCCCCTCTCTCGTCTACAATACACATGTCTCAACTTCCATCTCCTACACTTGTACTTGGGTCACAAAGCGTTGGTACTGCGTCCTTCTTGATTCGGAGTCTTTGTACTAAGCCGCAGCTGTATGGGCCCATGTTCAAAAAACACTCGTCCGTGAAATGCCGGGCACACACATACAAGCGTTTGGGAATGTTGTTTGGTCCATGAGCATCACAGATAGAATCCAGACACTTTTTACGGAGAGGCTCGGAAGTGGGGAGCAAAAATAAACTATGGTGTTGGTGTGTGCAGCCAACAACACCACAACCTGCGTGTCTCGCCTTCGCCATGTTTGTTGTCCAAGAGGTGCTTTGCCAGGGCGGGGCTTACCTTTTCATGCAGGGTGGGGCCACAGTCAGGGGGAGGAGTTAAATCCGCTTATGTCGTCATAAGCGGACCCAACTCAAACTGGGCCGTTTGAGCAGGCATGTTCACAACATGTGGTGTAGCAAGGCAGGGAGGAAACAGACAGTTTTCAAATTCCAACCTCATAATGAGGCTGCTGCAACACACACTACTGTAAGAAAACTGTCACAAAGGGAGATTTGCATAATACATAATAATACTTTAACAAAACGAACCAAAAAGAAGAAAAGAACAAAAACAACTGAAATAATTAACAAACTGAAAAAAAGAACAAAAACAACTGAAATAATCAACAAAATGAACCAAAAAGAAAAAAATGAACAAAAACAACTGAAATAATTAACAAAATGAACCAAAAAGAAAAAAGGAAACATGATCAAACTGAGAAAATTGACCATTTAAAGGAAAAATGAGCATTGGAGGACAAAATGCTTGTAAAATTAGGAAAAAAATGAACCAAACAAACCGTGAAATGTGGTGTAAAAGTGAACAAATACTTATAAAATGAGGAGAAAAAGAACAATATTCCTGAAAAAAAAGGAAAGTTCATCATGTCCTAACACTCAGAACCTGCATTTAGTCTTTAACCCTCAAAGACCAAAACCATCAATACCTGTTGATCCGCTAATCTGATCAATCCATCTCAATAATTGGTGTCAAATACAGTTCATCTTTTCAGGGTAAACAGATATGACCATATTTGGACATTTAGAGGCTCCATAGTTACCGTGGAAACACTGTCATCTTCTACAACATTAGTCGCTTTTCCATCGAACATCTGCGCAAAACTTTACTGAAACTGACTAAATATGGAAAAAACAGAAGTGCATAATGTCGGTTTTTCACGAGAAGTCATTCCATAAACATGGTGATGAATGTAACTATGGTTTTGATTTCCAGATATTTTCATTATTATTATATATTACCCCTCTATCTCCTACTAAATTCTAAAGTGATTGAGTTTCCTGGTGTGCCCCCACATACCCACGTTTGTTTTAAAACTCTTCTTCTCTTGTTGTAACATCCGTCAACATCTGTTTTTTTGTTTTTTTTTATTCATGTGACTCTGGTTGCAGAAAAAGTTCTTTCCATTACAGTTTTGTGTGATCTACCATGTACACTACACCTGAAAAACCACCTCCTGCCAACACAAAAACTTTTAATTGAAAAACGAGAGTTTTGGCGAAATTGTCGTTTTTCCGTTAGGTAAATTTTTACGCACAAGTTCTGTTCACGCAGTTTGAAGGTCAATGGAAAAGAGACCAATGATTCCCCAGTAAAACCCATGGAGTTGGATCAATGACAGTGGATGGAGGCGTTTAGGGTTTTTTTATTGGAAAGCAGGTGCAGATCAACACGTTTGTCACTGCAGACAGGAAATATAAACAAACACATACATGTGCCGAGACATGAATGACAGAAAAAATAAGAACTAGATCGATAAATAACAATAGATGTACGTCTAAACACATGTACACACGTGTCCACATACATCATGTACAACTGGCAGATATGTGTTCTAACTAAAACAATAAAAGAGAAATAACAGCGAACATCTGCATGTTTTACAGCCTCTTCACCCAAACTAACCCCAGTCCACACAGCTGGCTCTACATTTCATGACATGCTGGATATTTCAAACAAATACAGAAAAATACAAAACAATAATAAAGATGCTTGGTTTTTTGATTATATATATTAAATAGTAAATGAAATTAATGAAACTAAATATCTACAAAATAATAAGCAACATGAAAAAATAAGCAAAAGATGATTGAAATGAAGTTAAAAAGAAAAAAATCAGCCACAAACTGAGTGAAATTGAAGAAAAAATAATAAACCCATGGAGTTGGATCAATGACAGTGGATGGACACAGTTTATGTTCAGTTATTCATATATTTGACTGAAAAGGTCACTTTTTCTTCAGTTTTCTCTGTTTCTGATAAAATAACCCTCTACTTTACCCTGAGCTTTAATAAACATCTACATGATCAGTGAATTAAATACGGGAAAACATGTGATTCACACTGAAAAAAAGCAAAATACAGAGGATTAACATTCAAATAAATCGAGATGAAAAAAAAATAATAATAATAAAAAAATAATAATAATAAATGGAGATAAATCCCTTAGTTTTAATGATAACATCAGCCTGTCCAGGGACTACAGGTGGAAATGAGCACTAGGACCTGGAACACTACATGTGTCCTGTTTAAGGCTCATGGATACTGTACATTGTCCCTGTCTAAAGAAGTAAATCAAATGAAAAAATGAATGTAAAGGTTAAATAGAGAGAATAGTAAAAAAAACAAAAAAAAAAAGAGAAAAGGAAAAAGAGAAATAATAGAAAAAAAAGAAAAAAAAAAAAAAAGGTAAAAGAGGAAATAAAAAATAGACAGAATAATTCATTGGGGAACTGCCATCCAAGTAGCTCTGGCTCTTAATGGGTTAAACTTCAGTGTTTTTCAGAACTGATGTGGTTTTCATTGTTTTAACTCGTATCGACCCAGAGCTACTGTTTTCAAATGAGGTTTTCTCTACATCTGCACTTTATTAAGTGATTTATCTCCACTTATTCTCATATTATCCTCTATATTTTGTAAATCTTAGGATAAATCAGGTATTTTCCTCTATTTATGTCACTGTTTACATATATATGTTTATATATATATATATATATATATATATATATATATATATATATATATATATACACACACACACACACATATATATATGTGTGTGTGTGTGTGTGTGTGTATATGTGTGTGTGTATATATATGTATATATATATTTGTGTGTGTGTGTATGTGTATATATATATATATACACACACACACACACACACATATATATGTGTGTGTGTGTGTGTATATATGTGTGTGTGTATATATATGTATATATATATTTGTGTGTGTGTATGTGTGTATATATATATATATATATATATATATATATATATATATATATACATATATATATGTCAGGGTAGAGACTGCGATCTGGTAGGATCGGCGATTCTACCAGTAGAAACTCCGATCGGAGTCTCTACTGGTAGAAACTCTGATCCTACCTAACCCTAACCCTAACCCCTAACCCACATCTGGACTTTTTAGTTAGTCTCAGCACGCTCACATAATATATAAATAATTTATGGAAAGCACCAAATATTAAAACCATTTGTGAAATATAAAATGACAACAATTTTCTCAAAACCTTTGGAATTTCAACATTAACTTTGCATTTGGCAATTCTATTGGTAAGATCGGAGTTTCTACCAGTAGAAACTCCAATCGGAGTCAGACAACGATCGGAGTCTCTACTGGTAGAATCGCCGATCCTACCAGATCGCAGTCTCTACCCTGACATATATATATGCGCACATCCATCCATGCACATACGTGGTGTTAGCACATGTAGATACACACTCTAAAACCAAAGATAAATGAAAAAACAGCTCTGACATTAAATAAACCTGTTTAATAAACTCTAAACTTCTCATCTGATGGAGTTTAGAGTCTGATTTCAACAGTTTGGTGTTTTTTTCTGTTGTTTTTATGCTGCGTTCCAGTCCACCTGTAACGGCTGTTTTTCCGTCCTTCTACTGGTGTAAATGCACTGGAATGTTCAGTCAGACCTGGGACTTCCACCTGAACTGGTACTAGATCCATGTTCTCCCAGTTCTGAGCTCTGACGTCACGTAGCAGTGGCGCCCCCCCCATGGATGTGGTGTTTATGCAGATTGTTTATCAATTAAAACAAGGTATTTCTCTAACATTATTTATCTGCAAATGTTCTGTATAATCAGCAGCTGTTCTAGCGTTAGCTAGTTTTCAGTTCAATAAGTGAAAGAATGAATTAAAACCAAATAGGTATAAAAATATACAAAGAACATCAAAGGTAGAACAGCTTGTCTTGCCTTCTGCGCTGTTTTTCCTCCTCTGTTTCCCTCAAATAAACAAAGAACAAACACTTCTGGGATAGAAATGACTATAAATGAACATAATGTACGGTCTGCCATGTTGGTTTGTTTACATCTAACTCCCATAATTCCTTGCGCTCAGGGAGTTTGGTGTGACTTGCCTGGAACGTTACAGAGTCGTGAGTCGTGGTTTGAAGCCGTGACTTACGGGTTCAAAAACCGGCCTTGAACGCAGCATAACTCTGATGCTAACTGCTAACTGTTAGCGCTGCTGGCTAACCCCGCCCCCTTTGACTCAGATCTGCTTTAAACGTCCACAGCTCAGGTTTTAATTCAGATCACATATGACAGATCACAGGTGGGTCATACGTAGTTTTTTGACTGTAATGATCCGAACGTTCTGGACTCAGTCGTCTGTTTTTGAAAGTGTTCAGTCACAGAGTTTATGGAAAGATTACTAGGTTTGTAAAATGTCATTCTGATTCTGGTTCAAATTTGAACATATTTTTTGGTTTTCACAGAAAGAATATAGAGACAAACAAAAAAAAAGCAAATAATTTAATTATTATTTTCAGCATTTTTTTAATCTGTCAGTGTATATTTTCATCTTCATCTCTATTTTTCTGTTTCACTGAATAAAATTGTACTTATCTACTGTTTCACAGAGCTTGAACAAAACAGCTGTGAGCACATAAGAATCATTTATCACTGAGTGTTTAAAATGTCAAAACCATTTTAGGTTTATAATATATGTAGTTTTTCCTGCTGTTTGAGGTCTCTCTATACCCCCCCCATCCTTCTGATGTTCCTTGTGTTCTTATATTCAACAATTATTCTCTTTGATTGTAAAAAAAAAAAAAAAAAAAAAAAAAAAAAAAAAAAAAAAACACATCTGGACAAAGTGTTGGATGTTTGTTTGTTCATGCTAATTTGTTAGCGCTAGTGTCAAACTCTGTCCTGTGGATTTAATACATGTTTGTTTGTTTGTTTTCCAGGTGTCTCAGACTTGGTTTTCATCTATTTCCCTCCTCACCTTCATGTTTACAGGTAAATATTGTAAATTATAGTCAAGTTTGTGTGAAATTGTGAATGTTGTTGTAATGGTGCGAGTACAAACACAGAATCCAAATGCAGAACTCAAACGCCAAAAATATAGTTCAAAAGGTTTATTTATCACACACGGGTGAAAAATAATGATCAGTGACAGAATCTTGAGGATAATGGTTGGTGATTTCCTCCTCTGATTCGTTCTCCGGATCGAGGGCGACAGCCCGTCTCCCCGAGCGGTGTTTGGGGTGTTTTTCCCGACTAAGGAAAAGCAAAGGGAGGTCAGGGACAGAAACAGGTCATACACAGGTAGGCAAACAATCGGGCAACAGGACATCAGGACAAGGCAAAAAACTCACGTACCGGTAGTCAGGGCGAGAAGGTCAAAACCAGGTATCAGAAGAGGCAGACAAAACCGACAGGGAGCAGGCAGAAGACGAGAAAACCGAGGAATCCAAAACAGGTCAAAAACAGGCAGGCAAACAAACAGACGAGGTCAAAACGCTGGTAAGAACTACAGGAGTTACAAACTGGCATCTGACAGGGGGAAGAGACAGGGTTTAAATACACAAAAGGGAGGGAAGACAACCAGACACAGGTGGAGCAAATCAGGGCGGAGACAGGTAATCAGGTGAGAGGTGAGAATGATCAGGGAACAGGAAGTAAAGACGACAGACAAGACACATGAGGGGAAACTTAACAAAATAAAACAGGAAGTGACAAACAAAACATAAAAGACAGACAAAACCAGACTAACGTCTGGCAGCAGGTGTGACAGTTGTTCCAGCAAATATCTGATACAGTTTAGTTTAGTTTAGTTTAGTTTAGTTTAGTTTAGTTTAGTTTAGACACAAACATAATACAAAATGTAAGGGAAAAAAAAAATAAATACAACGAAACAAAAATAAAAAATAGAATAATAGAAAAAAGAACAACTGTTGTCCCTGAAATGGAGTAGGAAGAAGCCAACGCTGATGTGATGTGGATCATGTGACTTCCTGATTCTATTTAATTTGTTCGTATTATGTAAATGCAACAAACTACACCATGTATTTGGACCAAACAAACACATAAACGTACAGATGCTCCATAATCAGTGGTCCGGGAGTGTTTTTCCTCCTGGCATGTGGACGCTCAGATTGTCCAAACGTTCAGCTGGAATCCTCTGACATGACTGTTAAATCCTGCCAAAGCTGAATATTTCTTTCTTTGTGATGCAGTTCAGTAGGGTTTAGTTCAGACCGTTCATGAGAGAAAACTGTCCAGACGACTGAGTTGAGTCCAGAAAAACAAAACAAAACAAAAAAACAAAAGAGTTCAGACGTGCGTTATGGGTCATGACGAAGCTGATGTTGAAATA
Organism: Sphaeramia orbicularis; assembly: GCF_902148855.1. Lineage (NCBI taxonomy): Eukaryota > Metazoa > Chordata > Actinopteri > Kurtiformes > Apogonidae > Sphaeramia > Sphaeramia orbicularis. The sequence continues at coordinate 2,919,471 of NC_043976.1, forward strand.
CGGAACAAAGGCCACGTCTGATCCACTGAACCATCAATGTGTTTTTAGATGGTTTTAACCCATAAAGACCCAGAGCTACTTTTGTGACAGTTCCATAATGAAGTTTTCTCTACATCTACACTTTCTTAAATTATTCATCTCCATTTATTATAATATTATCCTCTGTATTTTGTATTTTCTCAGGATAAATCAGGTATTTTTCCTTTATTCACGTCGCTGGTCATGTAGATGTTCATAAAAGCTCAGATTAAAGTTTAAGATTATTATATGAAAAACAGAGAAAACTGAAGAAACAGTGTCTTTTTCAGTCCAGTCTGTCATTAACTGAACATAAACCCACACTGGCTTTGATCCAACTCCATGGGTTTGACTGGTAACTCAATGTTTCATTTTTTTTTTAAATTTATTTTGTTATTATTATTTTGTCCATGTTATTTATTAATTTGTGAATTCTCTTATTCACTTTTGTTCATTTTGTTAATTTTCTTTATTATTTTACATTTTTCTTCATTTTGTTGCCCTTTTTAACTTTTTACTTTAAATTATTTCAGTTTGTGGCTCATTTTGTTCATTATTTTGTTGATCTATGATTCATTTTTGTCCATTTTATTGACTGTTTTTGTTCATTTTGTTGCTTATTCTATCCTTTCTTTTACTTGATTTTTGTACATTTGTTGCAAATTTTTTTTTCAGATAAATTATTGTTCTGTGTTTTTTTATATATAATTTTTGTACATTTTATATAATTATGTATACAAACCCAGTGTGTCCATCCACTGTCACTGATCCAACTCCATGGGTTTGACTGGTGAATGTTGTAGAAGATGACGGTGTTTCCATGGTAACTACAGAGCCTCTGAACATCCAAATATAGTCATATCCGATGACCATGAGAAGATGAAGAACTGTATTTGACACAAATTATTGACATGGTTAAAGGTGGACGTTTGGGTCTGTAAGGGTTAAAGGTGGACGTTTGGGTCTTTAAGGGTTAAAGGAGGACGTTTGGGTCTTTAAGGGTTAAAGGAGGACGTTTGGGTCTGTAAGGATTAAAGGTGGACGTTTGGGTCTTTAAGGGTTAAAGGAGGACGTTTGGGTCTGTAAGGGTTAAAGGTGGACGTTTGGGTCTTTAAGGATTAAAGGTGGACGTTTGGGTCTGTAAGGGTTAAAGGTGGACGTTTGGGTCTTTAAGGGTTAAAGGTGGACGTTTGGGTCTGTAAGGGTTAAAGGAGGACGTTTGGGTCTTTAAGGATTAAAGGTGGACGTTTGGGTCTTTAAGGGTTAAAGGTGGACGTTTGGGTCTTTAAGGGTTAAAGGAGGACGTTTGGGTCTTTAAGGGTTAAAGGTGGACGTTTGGGTCTTTAAGGGTTAAAGGTGGACGTTTGGGTCTTTAAGGGTTAAAGGTGGACGTTTGGGTCTTTAAGGGTTAAAGGTGAACGTTTGGGTCTTTAAGGGTTAAAGGTGGACGTTTGGGTCTTTAAGGGTTAAAGGTGGACGTTTGGGTGTTTAAGGGTTAAAGGTGGACGTTTGGGTCTTTAAGGGTTAAAGGTGGACGTTTGGGTCTTTAAGGGTTAAAGGTGGACGTTTGGGTTTTTAAGGGTTAAAGGTGGACATTTGGGTCTTTAAGGGTTAAAGGTGGACGTTTGGGTGTTTAAGGGTTAAAGGTGGACGTTTGGGTCTTTAAGGGTTAAAGGTGGACGTTTGGGTCTTTAAGGGTTAAAGGTGGACGTTTGGGTTTTTAAGGGTTAAAGGTGGACATTTGGGTCTTTAAGGGTTAAAGGTGGACGTTTGGGTCTTTAAGGGTTAAAGGTGGACGTTTGGGTGTTTAAGGGTTAAAGGTGGACGTTTGGGTCTTTAAGGGTTAAAGGTGGACGTTTGGGTCTTTAAGGGTTAAAGGTGGACGTTTGGGTGTTTAAGGGTTAAAGGTGGACGTTGGGTCTTTAAGGGTTAAAGGTGGACGTTTGGGTCTTTAAGGGTTAAAGGTGGACGTTTGGGTCTGTAAGGGTTAAAGGTGGACGTTTGGGTCTGTAAGGGTTAAAGGTGGACGTTTGGGTCTGTAAGGGTTAAATAGAAGAACCCACAAATATCATGAAATAAGTTAAAGCTGATAAAAGTCAATGACATCAATCGCTGATAACACTCGTGAACTTTTTTTTTTATAAAGTATCTGCCACAGATTAAATGTGTTAAATGTTCCATATAGATCAGTTTCATGATGACGTAGGACGTATGCTGCGTGCGCACCTTGGAGGCAGAAAACATGCCGAGTTCGTAGCAAAGCAGTGACTGCCAGTGTGAATAATGCCGCCGTCTTGCTGTGCCGTGGGTTGTCAGAACAGAAAGAACACACAGAAGGATTTAATCTTCTACAGAATTCCTGCTGGTAAACATCCCTTCCAGAAAAACCGGCGAAAGTTATGGTTGCAGACATTAAGACACAAGAGCTGGTCTGAGGAGGAACTTCAGAATGCTGGTCTGTGCAGTGACACTTCAGACCTGTACGTACTGGACATCTGCCAGACAGAGGTCGAGTTCACAGGAAATATTCCACCATTGACAGATGTTTTTTTTTTTAAATGACAGAAAATTCTGAAGGCCGTCCATCATTTTGACAGATTAAAATACTGAGGGTAATTGTTGTTTAGCTGACTTTAGCCTAAATCAGATGCTACTTTGCTAGCGTAAAATGTGCAGACAGCTGAGTCTCCTCAGTTCTTTTAAAGCTCAGTAAATGTGATGGCACTGATGAACACCGAGAAAAAAGACAGACTGATGTGGTGAAGGATGAAGGACAAGCAAGTTCTACTGCAGTTCTTCTTTCATTTGGTGTGTTCTATGTACGCATGTTCTACCTTTCATGTGTTATTTGATGGCATGTCAGTTTGTTTCCAGATCTGTGCTTCACAGAACCTGAACCCGAACCATCAGTTCATGGGATCTGACGCTGTGTGAACAAACACATGAAAGTTTAGAATGTGTACAGAGAACATAGCAGTTCAAAGTGGAGGATAGAATTATGTGAGCAGTGATATCATGTTGGTTTATCAGCCAGCAGCAACTACAGCTGCTGCACCACTGAGATGTTTTTGAACATTAAATACTACGAAATATATCTCATTATCATTAAAAAATAAAAATTTGAAATGACGGATAATAATATGTTATGACGGAATTTTTACGACCCTGTCCGTCAAAATGATGGACAATAAAACTGTCTAGTGCACCCTCTGCTCCCACCCATCTGTGACAGTCTGCTTTTCTATGGGACAGTCTTTCCGATGCGGTTCAGTCAAATTATGCGACTGTGAAAGAGAAGATGGGATCGGCTTTAGGACAGAAACAGTTCATGGACAGTTTTAGAGCTAACATATTCGCTCATTCACGAGTTGTGGGGCAGAGACTGGAGGTGTATGTGAGCCGACTGGAGCTGGGACTGGTGGTTTTGCCTCCCAGGTGCGCGCATCACTGTTGTTAGTGAACATTGAAACTCATCTATTTGAATCAGATTAACTGTTAAACTAATGACCACAGTTTGGTTTGCTGCTGTTTTCAGGTGTATGATGGTGTGTTCTAACACATACATGTTGGTTTGTGTCCATTTACCCAATAGATGGGTAAATCACTGTCTTTACTGTTCACTGGTTTCTCCATATTTCAGTCGAAATACATTTCAGTCATTATTAACCCCCCCCCAAAAAATGCACTAACTCATTCAATCTCATAAAATCACATTGTGTGTCACACCAATTCTTATGTTGTTTGGAGTGCTATACATATTATACGAATATGTATTATATGAGTGTTACACGTATGAATTTTCATTCTTTCACATGTTATTCAACGCCATTTGATCATGTGTCAGTCTATGCCAAGATCTCCAGTTTACATACCTGTAACCACTAACCCTAAACCTAAACTTAACCACTAACCACTAACCCTAACCCTGACCCTGACCCTGTCAGAGTTTATACGGTTGTTGTTTGTGGTACAGTGGTCGGGGTCAGCGTCATGTTCATACAGTGGACAGGCTTGTCTTCATACGGCAGGCGGGGTCAGCGTCATGGTCATGTAACGCTGTGTTTCACGGCGTCTGACGGTCAAACACAGCGTTGGTTGCGTGAACTTGTGTGAACTGACACTGATGTAAAAGTTTGATGTGAGTTTGTTTTTGTCTGAACAGACTCACAAACACAAACAAGTTTCACAGTGTGATTCAGACAATTACTCACCACTCACTGTGTGTGTTCAGGTCACGGTGTGTGTCCAACGGCTGCCAGTGTGTAGACGCTGCGCTGTGTGGGCGGGTCGTCAGCACTCTGAGTCTGTGTGTGTGTGTGTGTGTGTGTTTGTGCGTCTGATGTAAACGTGTCCGAGTCTGAACATCAACCTCTGATCCATCACACACTGAACGCACAACGTCTAGACCGACCATCTGACAACAGAGATACAACACACACCAAACACACACTGACACATACTGACACACACCAAATACACACAGAACACACACTGACACACACCAAATACACACAGAACACACACTGACACACACCAAATACACACAGAACACACACTGACACACACCAAATACACACAGAACACACACTGACACACACCGAAGCAGACGGACCATGTGGTAAATTGCAGAAAATGAAAACACACAAAATCGTACATGGATGGAAACAGTTCATAAAGTTGTGAAATGAGTTTCAGTTTTTGTTTGACTTTGATCAGGATGAATCGCCTGGTTTTAGTTTGAGTTACAGACTTGACTTTTAGAAACTTTAAAAGGTCAGATGAAAGAATGAATGACATCGACAATAACAATAAGACAAACAGTAGAATAATAATAGAAAATATTCAACTGATGAACAACAACATAGAAAAGATCAGTCACACAAAACCAACACAAGACACACAAACCATGTGAAGATTCATCGAGTCCAAAGTAAAAGATGAACCAGGAAATGAAACAGAATCACATCACATCTCAACTTTACTTTTTTAGTTTTAAGGATTTTTTAACATTTCATTGCATTTATTTGTTCATTTGAATGTGAAGGTGAACACAGATCTGGACTCCAGTCACATGACTTGGATTCGAGTCATGATGATGTTAGACTCGGCTAAATGTAAACAGACTTGTAACTCCACTTGGACTCGAACACCATGGACTTGTGACTTCAGCCTTATGTTGGGAAACATTACCCAAAACTTTAAGATTAAAAAGTGTGTCATTTTAAAACTGTACTTTATTAAATCATGTCATACCTCCCTCACTGAGCGATGCCATCCACCTCTGTCAGCCTTGGTGTGTTTGGGTGGGGGTGGGGGTGGTCCAAACCCGGTTCCAACTCCAGCGTTATCAATTCTTCTTAACGATTATCTCATTCAGATGTTGTCATTTTCAAGGAAAAAAGTGTTTAGGTCACAAAGCTTCTTACGAAAAATGGGTTTGTACAAATTTTCCAGTTTCTATGAAAACAGAATTTCGTAAACATTCATGGAGGGAGCATGTCTACGATGTCCAGATTTCGTACAAACCCATCATTTGTAAGAATCTTTGAGACCAAAGCATTAGCGCTCTTTCTTTAAAAATGACAACATCTGGTCTGAGAAAATGAAAAAAAAAAAAAAAAACGGGTGTTTTTGGTCCATTTTTCCATTTCTGTCAGTGTTAGGGTTTCTTTTTTGTTATTAGAAAGAGAAAACGAAAATCAATCCACTTTTGTAAAAATTTTGGTTTCTCTGTTTTGACACTGATAAAGAAAAATGCCTTGAAATTCAATTTTAATTCTTCTATTTTAAAACAAAAAAACAAATTAACCATTAGTTTTTATTTTGTTTCTGAAAAGAAAATCCAATTACCATGAGATCCACTGACCACTGGGTCCATTATTCATCCACTCTCACATTCACCCACTGAAAAAACACAAGTTAGCCAACATTAGCTGCTGCAGTCACAGTATTTAATAGAACTAGTGAGCTACACAAGTACACTGTTTGTTCTCGGGCTAACAGCAGCTAACAAACACCAGCTAGTGGGCCAACGCCAAAAACACTTCATTTAAATGTATAAATATCATTTCTAGAAATGCAGCCGTTTTGCGTCTCCAGAACATCCAGACTTTCAGACAGAAGAAGAGACGACTCCTGGGTGAATCCTGGCCTCCTTCAGGTTCTCGTTTCGGACCAGGTTCACGTCGCTGTGACAGATTCATGACTCAACCTCATGACACTGTTCCATGAAAACACTGGGAAACAGACGCCATTCCATTAAACGCCAAAGTGAAGCGAAGCAAGTGGCTGCTTTGTTTACGGCCACGTTGGCGGGGATAAAAATTCACGTCGTTTTAGTAAACTGTACGAACAGAGGATGGAGGAGCAGGTTTACGGCTCCTACGAGTCCACATTCAGGGAGTAAAAACCCTGCGTCCGATGCATAATTCACGGAGCCGGGTTGGTTTTCTCCTCAGTAAACGGTGAAATGAACCCAGTGGTCTGCGGCTGTAAATCAGCCTGCACATGTCCCGGCTGGTCTGGGATCAGTTAACCTGCAGAGGAATGTGCAGAATGACAGGAATGTGACTGAATACGTTAATGCACTGAAGACAGGAGGAAAAGCTGGAGGTTCAGGATGGAGATGATCTGATCACATCTGACAAGTGGGAAAGAAACAGGAAGAAAACATATGAAACCATTGGATACGATGTAATAAGATGAAATAAGATACGATTTAAAGTAAATCTATCTATCTATTTAACCTGAGTATCGTATCACCTGTACCAATACGACTTCCTATCACCGGTGTTCATTTATTATTAATAATAATTAATACATTAATTAAAATAATAATAACAATAATAATAATAATAATAATAATAATAATAATAATAAATTTCTAAAGTAAAGGACCTAAATATTTGCTAACATTAGTGCAATAACAGCAGCTAATGGAACTAGCAAGATACATTTAGCCATTGTTAGCTTTCTAGCTCATAACATAAAACATTAGCAGCCAAACTAAATTCAGCTAAAGTTAATGAGGGAGCAAAATTTGCTAGCATTAAGTAGCACACTAATCACAGCAGAAACATTTTGTTAATCTTAATTTTCAAGCAAGTAAGAGCTTACATTAGCTGCAAGAAAAAAGGGGGCAAGCAAAATCTAGCTAACATTAGCAAGTGCATTAATAGCACCTAATATAACCACTGAGCTACACATGGATACTGGTAGTTATCGGGCTAATAGCAGCTAATAAACCTCAGCTAGCAAGCCCACCACCAACCAACACTAGCTTGTAACTTAAATGCAGTAAAATGTAGCTAACAATGGCTATCATAGTAACAGCAGCTACATACTGTCATCAAACTGACAGCACCTAGCGTCAGCTGATGTACTGAATGCAGTTTAGATCAGTAAGGCAGCAAAATGTATCTAACATTATCCTGTCTAATAACAGCAGCTAACAAGTAAGCAAGGAAGCTAACAAGAATCACCATTAGCTAGCAAGCTAAATGTAGCTTTAAATAGAAAGGAGCTAAATCCTGGTAACATTAGCTACAACAGTTAACATCAGTTAACATTAGCTGATGAGTTAAATGCAGTGGAACTTCGCAAAGGAATTACATTTCGCTGACATTAGCAAGAGCTGCAATGGCATCAGGTGAGCTACATTTAGCTAAAGTTTAGGAAACAGCGGCTAATGTTAAACCCTCAGTAAATCAAAGTGAACGATAACTGGGTTAATCTGGTTGTGTTTTCACATGTGTAGACGATATTTCAGTCCAGACGGTGTTTGTGTTTGATGTTTCTGTTCTTGAAGGAACATTAAACTAGTTTGTAAAACCAGAATATTTCCAAAAACCACCAGCTGAAGATAAATAAACACACTGTCTTCAGTTAAACCAGTGTTTTTCAACTTTGGGGTTGGGACCCCATGTGGGGTCACCTGGAATTCAAATGGAGTCACCTGAAACTTCTAGTAATCAATCAAAAAAAAAAAAAAAAAACTTAAAAAAAATATGGGGAGTTGACACAGACAATCCCAATCCACAAAAGACATGACAAACTCTGAAGCTTGTGGTTCTGTTTCTGTGTCAGATGTTCACTGTGGTCAGTTTCAGATGCTGCAGCTCTTTCATAATTCATAGTTTCAGTTCTTTTTTGTTCAGTATTAATTGTTGGCCTTGTAAATCCCAGCTGGACTGACTGGACAGATCCTGACCCTTTGTGCAGTAATCCACACCTGCCTTTTCTGCCTCTGTCCATAATAATATACATTATAGACTACATGTCCTCTAAAATTAACATTTACAACACAGTAAAGCAAACTATTACATGATCAAAAACAGATTAATTTTAGCTAAAAAAAAAAAAAAAGTCTTTGAACGTTTGGGGTCGTCAGAAATTTGTGATGTTAAAATGGGGTCACAAGCCAAAAAAGGTTTGGAACCACTGGGTTAAATGAAGTGAACAGAAGCTGTAGTTTTAGCTCCGTTAGCTTCACCATCTACAATCCGAGTTCATGGAGGCGTTCGATTGGACGCTCTGGTCATGTGACTCATGTGCTGATGTTGTCTGTGGTTCATCCTCAGATGTTGATGTGGTGTCAGTTTCATGTCGTCGTTTCACCACCGTCTCCACCTCTTTATCTCACTCTCATCTCTTCCTGTCGGTCTGGAAACGCCAGCAGCCGCTCAGCCTCATGGGAAACAATCAGACTGATGGAATCTGACACCATCACGAGGAAACACAACCAGAGATGAGAAGAAAAACGACAGGAGTTAGGGTCAGTTATGAAGAATCACACGTTTGACCTTTGACCTTAAACACCAGGTGACATTTGTTTTGTGTTTGTATGTTTTGAACATTTAAAACAGGTTAAACGGTTAAAATCAGTTTTACAGTAAACGTTAAAGTCGTCTTCAATTATTTTCCAACTGGTTCATCGTCTGTTTCTGTGTTTTTCTGTTTTTGTGAAAAGCAACAAATGATGGAAACGATGGTTTATGACCAAGGTCAAAGGTCAAAGAGCTGAAAACCTCCACCTGTTTCACATGTGCCTTTGGTTTGTGTCTGTTTTTATATTTATTAGCAAGAAATGATGGTCCACGAAAACCAGATCCACATTCAGGACCACAATCTGGTCTACATCCTGATCTTCATCCAAGACCCCAACCAGGACCACAATCTGATCTACATTCAAGACCACAATTAGGCACACATCCAGGACCACATCCAGGACCACATCTAGGACCATAGCCAAGACCCCAACCTGATCCACATCCAGGACCACAAGCAGGCCCATCTATAAACTATAACCTCTGATCTGTAATCTATAACCTCTGATCTGTAATCTATAACCTCTGATCTGTAATCTATAACCTCTGATCTGTAATCTATAACCTCTGATCTGTAATCTATAACCTCTGATCTGTAATCTATAACCTCTGATCTGTAATCTATAACCTCTGATCTGTAATCTATAACCTCTGATCTGTAATCTATAACCTCTGATCTGTAATCTATAACCTTTGATCTAACCCAGGTCTTTCTCCATTCCTGGTATTTGTCACAGTTATAATGAAGACACCTTTTCTTCTCGAACGTCTGTCATCGGCTTCGTGTGAAACAATCAAGCGAGGACACAAAGACGACGATGAAAAGATGCAGGAAATGAAAAAAGCACGAAAAAAGAGTGAACGAGGACGGAGCTCCGATCCAAACGGAAGAGAACGAAGAGTGGATGAAAAGATGAATGAGAAACGAAAAATCCACAATAGAAGCTCATTAAAGGAAACTGCTTTGACGTCAGCTGTTCTGCACGTGTTCACCCACTACACACACACACACCACACACACACACACACACACCTGCACACACACACACGCACACACACACCTGCACACACACACACGCACACACACACACCTGCACACACACACATACACACACCGCTGTCATGTTGACGATTCATCCATCAAGTCGACGTCCCCATCCCATCACCGTGGTAATGACATCCTCTCACCCTCCGTCAGGTGATAACCCATCATCATCCGTCCTGTTCAGACGCTCATCGACACCCCGCCCACCCCCCGTCACAGCGCCGCCGTCCTCATTGGTCCACCGGGGTGAGGGAACACACCGATCCGAGACCCCTGGTCTCATCCACGGTCGGGTTATCGAGTTCACCACGGAACGACTGAACGTAAAGATGGATGAGATGGACGACAGGGACACGGACAGAGAACCACTACAAGACCAGGACGGACCAGGATGGACCAGGAAGGACCATGATGGACCAGGAAGGACCAGGAAGGACCAGGACGGACCAGGAAGGACCAGGATGGACCAGGACGGACCAGGACGGACCAGGAAGGACCAGGATGGACCAGGACGGACCAGGACGGACCAGGAAGGACCAGGATGGACCAGGACGGACCAGGAAGGACCAGGATGGACCAGGACGGACCAGGAAGGACCAGGACAGACCAGGAAGGACCAGGATGGACCAGGACGGACCAGGAAGGCCAGGACGACCAGGAAGGACCAGGACGGACCAGGACGGACTAGGGCGACCAGGACGGACCAGGAAGGACCAGGACGGACTAGGGCAGACCAGGACGGACCAGGACGGACCAGGATGGACCAGGACAGAACCAGGAAGGACCAGGACGGACCAGGACGGACCAGGAAGGACCAGGACGACCAGGGACGGACCCAGGACGGACCAGGATGGACCAGGAAGGACCAGGACGGACCAGGACGGACCAGGACGGACCAGGAAGGACCAGGATGGACCAGGACGGACCAGGACGGACCAGGACGGACCAGGATGGACCAGGACGGACCAGGAAGGACCAGGACGGACCAGGACGGACCAGGATGGACCAGGAAGGACCAGGACGGACCAGGACGGACCAGGAAGGACCAGGATGGACCAGGACGGACCAGGACGGACCAGGAAGGACCAGGATGGACCAGGACGGACCAGGAAGGACCAGGACAGACCAGGACGGACCAGGAAGGACCAGGATGGACCAGGAAGGACCAGGACGGACCAGGACGGACCAGGAAGGACCAGGATGGACCAGGACGGACCAGGAAGGACCAGGACGGACCAGGAAGGACCAGGACGGACCAGGACGGACTAGGGCGGACCAGGACGGACCAGGAAGGACCAGGACGGACCAGGGCAGACCAGGACGGACCAGGACGGACCAGGATGGACCAGGACAGACCAGGAAGGGACCAGGACGGACTAGGGCGGACCAGGACGGACCAGGACGGACCAGGACTGACCAGGACGGACCAGGATGGACCAGGAAGGACCAGGATGGACCAGGACGGACCAGGACGGACCAGGATGGACCAGGGACGGACCAGGAAGGACCAGGACGGACCAGGACGGACCAGGACGGACCAGGAAGGACCAGGACGGACCAGGACGGACCAGGAAGGACCAGGATGGACCAGGACGGACCAGGACGGACCAGGAAGGACCAGGATGGACCAGGACGGACCAGGAAGGACCAGGACAGACCAGGACGGACCAGAAGGACCAGGATGGACCAGGAAGGACCAGGACGGACCAGGACGGACCAGGAAGGACCAGGATGGACCAGGACGGACCAGGAAGGACCAGGACGGACCAGGAAGGACCAGGACGGACCAGGACGGACTAGGGCGGACCAGGACGGACCAGGAAGGACCAGGACGGACTAGGGCAGACCAGGACGGACCAGGACAGACCAGGATGGACCAGGACAGACCAGGAAGGACCAGGACGGACTAGGGCGGACCAGGACGGACCAGGACGGACCAGGACGGACCAGGACGGACCAGGACGGACCAGGATGGACCAGGAAGGACCAGGATGGACCAGGAAGGACCAGGATGGACCAGGAAGGACCAGGATGGACCAGGACGGACCAGGAAGGACCAGGACGGACCAGGAAGGACCAGGACGGACCAGGACGGACCAGGACAGACCAGGATGGACCAGGACAGACCAGGACGGACTAGGGCAGACCAGGACGGACCAGAACGGACTAGGACGGACCAGGACAAACCAGGACAGACCAGGATGGACCAGGACAGACTAGGACGGGCCAGGACAGACCAGGACGGACACCACGAGACCAGGACAGACCAGGACGGACACCACGAGACCAGGACGGACCAGGACAAACCAGGACAGACCAGGACGGACCAGGGTGGACTCTGAGGACGCCACGAGACAAGATGGTGACAAGGACAAAACTAATCAAAAAGATGAAATGAGGATAAATGTAAAGACATGAAAAGAAACTGAGGCATCGAGTTAAAACAAAAGATGGAAGAAGAAGAAGGTACAAGAGAAAACAGTTTAAAATAATTAAAAACACGTAATAACAAAGAAAGAAGAAGATGAAAATGGCAAAGAGACAAGAGGAATCAAATGATGACACAAGAAAATGTAAAGAAAAATTAATCATAAAGTCAAAGACAAAATGAAGATAAAACAGAAAAGAAACAACGTGAACCAAAACTGTGGAAGCAGAAGGCGTTGGATTCATTCATTCATTCATTCATTCATTCAGACGGTGAACATGTTCCATTTAAGGACATCTGAGTCCAAATAAACCACGTCCATCAACGTCCACAGGATTCAGACCAGACGTCCTGAGTTTATTAGATTAAAAACATGCTAATTTAGAAAATCACAAAAACCGACTAAAGCCCACGTTGAATTAAAACAACACCACAAAAGGATCTATGATCCAGACCAGGACCAGGAAGAACACCAGACCGAGACCAGGAAGAACACCAGACCGAGACCAGGAAGACACCAGACTGAGGCCAGGATGAACACCAAATCAGGACCAGGCCCAGTCCAGGAAGAACACCAGACCAAGACTAGACCTAGTCCGGGAAGAACATCAGACCAAGACAAGACAGATTCAGAAAGAACACCAGGCCGAGTCCAGGAAAAACACCAGACCGAGTCCAGGAAGAACACCAGATCAGGACCAGGCTCAGTTCAGGAAGAACACCAGACCAAGACTAGACCAATCCAAGGAGAACACCAAACCAAGACCAGACTGATCCAGGAAAAACACCAGACCAAGACCAGACCCAGTACACAAAGAACGTCAGATCAAGACCAGGCCCAGTCCAGGAAGAACACCAGACCGAGACAGATGAGAACTGAATTAAAACAGTTTCACATCTGAAGTAATGCGACCTAAACCAGGTTAAAGATGAAATAATGATGCTTTAACAGGACGTGGACTTTCGTCTTTTGTGTCGCTTCCATCGTAGTTTGTCTAGTTTCCTGTTTTTGTTCTTCTTCCATGTTTTGTGTTTTCACATCTTGTTGCATCATCTCTTTTGCTGCTGTTTTTCATTTCATTGTTGTTGTGTTTTGTGTTTGTTCACTTTGTTGTCAGTGTTGCTTCATTTTTGTCTTGTTCCATCTCTTGTGTTTTTTTTTCTTCATTTTGTTGCATTTTTTTTGTTGTTTCATCGGAAATGTTTTATTGTGTTTTGTTGAATATGTTGTGTGTCGTTTACGTCTCGGTCAAACGGTCTATGGTTTGATTCTGGATCTTTGGTTCGTAAACCTACTGATCTGAAGTTTTTCCATCCATCGCTTGTGTTTCCGTTTCTATGACGACATGAAGAACCATCACCTTCTCCAGAACTCCCAGTTTTATCCGGAACTTCAACTCCTCGAGTCCTGATTTTATGCAAAATGATGTAAAAGACACAAAAATGATGGAAAAGAGGAAAAAACGAGCAGAGGAAAATGATCTGAAAAGGAAAAAAACAAAATAAACACCAAAAAAAACCAGATGAAAACCGGGTAAGAGACGAAAAAAAGGAAAAAAAAAATATCGTAAAATAAGAAACACGAACGAAACAAGAACATAGAAACAATAGAAAAACGCAACCGAAACCAACGGAAAAGAAGAAAAAAAACTGAACAAATATCACAGATGAAAATGAATGTAGATGACATGAATGTAAAACCTGAAAAAGATGAACAACAGAGACTGGTGGACCAGCTGAAACACGCTGAAACTCTCCATGCGCTGGTTTCGGTTTGTTTCCAGTCAGAACAGGTGTCGTCTGGTTCATTTCCTGACGCTATCATTTTACGCAGTCGTCAAAAACAGGATTAAAGTCTTTAACTATGGACGAATCTCGCCGCCAGGAAATGACACGCGCCTCCAGAGGCCGCCGTCGCCTCAGCTTGGATTCCACCGGATTAGAAAACACCTGAACGTTACGTAACCCGACGCTTCAGAACCGAACTGCAGCACCAGGCGATAAGCCCCGCCCACCATCAGTCTGTACGACAGGAAATGAACCCTCTGTAGAGCAGTTCAACCTGCACAGTTAGTCTGAGTTTAGCCCCATTTACTGACTTTAGTTATGATTATCATCTGATTATAGATCAGAGGTTATAGATTATTGATCAATTTATAGATTATTCATAAACGGTTATAAATCAGAGTTGTTAGATTATAGATCAGAGGTTATAGATTATAGATCAGAGGTTATAGATTATTGATTAGGGGTAATAGATTATAGATCAGGGGTTATAGACTATAGATAAGAGGTTTTAGATTATAGATCAGAGTTTATAGATTAGGGGTTACAGATTATTATAGAGGTTATAGATTATAGATCAAAGTTTATAGATTATAGATCAGAGTTTATAGATTATAGATTAGGGGTTACAGATTATTATAGAGGTTATAGATTATAGATCAAAGTTTATAGATTATAGATCAGAGGTTATAGATCAGAGTTTGTAGATTATAGATGGGCCTGTAGTCCTGGATGTGGAACAGGATGTGGTCCTGGATTTGGTCCTAGTTGTGGTCCTGATGTGGTCCTGGATGTGGATCAGATTAGGTCCAGAGTCTAATGCGAAAACAAGAAAGAGAGCTACGAGACAGCAAGGGGTTATGGGTAAGCTAATAGTAATGTTAGCTTATTGAAAAACAGTAGATTTCACCAAACACTGTGTATTCATAACATATGGAGCTGCTTTTTAGGGAACAGCCACGTGAACGATTCAATAAATTCAACCCTTCGTAGAACCTAAACCAGGACCAGCATTTGAGGAACAAGCTCCAGATCTAAACCAGTACCATGGATCAGGTCACTGACAGGAGAGTTAACACGTTTTAATAGAAGGAATCATTCTCATGTTATTTTATGTTTTTACACTAAAAAAAGGAGGAGCATTTCATAGTGGATTGGATCTACAAATGCACAAAATATTTAGTAACAGGCAGAATAATGTTAGAATTGCACTGATTTCTTTGAAGAACTTCCCAGGGGTTTTTGTTTTTCACATTTTATTGTTAAAGGATAGTTTGTAAATGTGAACTTTTTCATTTAATTTCACATTTTTACATAAAAACAAAGAGAAAAATTTGTAGTCATCATTATTCATAGGTTATAATGATAGCATTTTACTGGTTTTGATCCACTTTAGATCATCAATCAAATCAATCAAATTGTATTCATGTAGCACCAAATCATGACAAAACTTATCTCATGACACTTTACATATTGAGCCGGTCAAAACCAGACTCTGGTTCATATGGGTCTGAATGTGGAACCTGAAATAAAATGATTAATATCCTCAGTGTAATTTTTTCTTTTCATAACTTCATCCCATGGGCCAGACCGGACCCACTGTCGGACCACTTTTGGCCCACGGGCCGTATGTTTGACACCCCTGTGTTTAATCCAGCAACAAACTAATTGACTGGTTTTTTTTTAGGTTAAACCACAATAAAACAGAGACAGAACCAGGATGGGACTGAACAGATGTGGAGTCCATTCACCGTCTTCACCAACATGTGGGCTGAAACGTTCACCTGTGGAGGCGTCGTGTGGTTCTACGGCTCAGAACCAGAAGTCGGGCTTTAGTCGAACCGTCAGAGGTGAGTCTTCCTGTTGTTCTCCTCGTCCATGTGTCCTGCGTCCTCCGGTGGGGGTCCGTCCTGGTCCAGATGGGGAGGGAGGTATCGGATGGGGAGATGATTTAAGGAGCTCAGGGAGATGAGTTTTCAATTCCCAGCATCCTTTGGGGAGTTGAAGTCATAAATCTGGAGAAATGACGGAGGAATCCCCCTGGGCCGAAGCAGAGGAAACGCGGATGACTGGACCGGAACCGGCCTGTCCACGCCAAGACCAGGACAAAGGACATGAAACGGACCCCACCACAATTGGACGGGACATGTCCGAACCGGGCCTGGTAGAAACATCAACCGACCACTGTCCTGATCTAGGAAACATGTTCAGAATTGTGTTGTAATTTATCTGTTCAGACGAGAAAACGGAGTCAAACTGTAAAGGAACCAGAGATCCACAAACATCAGAACATCCAGGGTCTGTTCAGCGTTGGTCATAACTGATTTACAGTTGGAGGGAAACCTGTGGCTTCAACTGTTTGGATGAACGTATGGAGACGATCAGCAAAGATGAAGACGGCATCAAGACCAAACAACATGAAGGTGGGGGGTTGGACTCTTTGGACTCTTTGGACTCTTTGGACTCTTTGGACTCTATGACCCAGTTCTGGACCGTTGGCCGTATTTGTTTGACACCCTTGGGTTAATTTCAACCTCCTGTTAAGTTTTTTCTTCTTCTGTGATTGTTTCAGGTTGTTTTCGTGCAGTAAAGACTCGGTTCTTTGATTCAGGATCTGGATGGTCATCTCTGTCTGGACTGAACTGACCCGGTCTGGGTAAAGGTCAGAGGTCATGACAGTTGTTCTTCCAGGTCAGACTTCCGTCCCGACTGGCAGACAGTGTTTGTGAATCAGCCTGAAACCCATCGACCCGGCTGATGAGTAAACGCTGACCCTCTGTGGTGGGGCCAAACTCTGCAGGCACATCCTGGTATGTTTGTCTTGTGTGCTTGTTTCAGTTTAATAACGGTGACTAATCTAACATGAACGACCATTCAGCTGTGAGGCGGCGGGCCTGATAATTGGCCAATAGGACATTATTACACATCATGACGCCTCGACGGTGGAAAGTTTCCCCAATCGTTCTGCAGAGAGCATTGAGTACCGACGGCTTCTGAATGGATGTCGTCATGTTTCACATCAACGTCACTTCTAATTGTCCAGTTTAGTTGAAGGCCTCCCATTGGACGATGGAAACGACGACCACAGACACATCTATGGCGTCTCTTCAGGACCCTTGAACTTTTATTTTCACACTGAATCATAGATGGACATGAGTCTGTCAGAAGTGACCGATGTGATGGAATGACCTACAGAGAAGAAGAAAATAAACTTTAAAAAACAGCTCCTTAATGAGGTTTTTGATCTAGATCAGGGCTCACCAGCCCTGGTCCTCCAGATCCACTATCCTGTATGTTTTAGTTCTATCCCTCTTCCAACACGTGATTCAAATGATCAGCCAATCATCAAGGTCAGCAGAAGTCTGATATCGACTGTCAGGTGGACTGGAAGAGGAAACGTCTAACACATGCAGGACAGTAGATCTGGAGGACCAGGGTTGGTGAACCCTGATCTAGAGGAACCAGAACTTGCATCTCCAGCCATACGACTCAAATTTACCGTATGGCTATAATCTATCGTAGTTTTGTGTAAATGTTCATTAATGCGAACCGTCCCATTTTAAAAATCAATTAGTCAAGTAGGCGACATATGTACCTGATCCGACATGAAAAATCTTTTGAAACCAAACACTGAACCCAACAGGAAGTCCACCTTAAACCCAACAGGAAGTCAAAAATAAACCCAACAGGAAGTCCACCTTAAACCTAACAGGAAGTCTTATAAACCCAACAGGAAGTCCAAAATAAACCCAACAGGAAGTCCACCTTAAATCCAACAGGAAGTTCCACCCTAAACCTAACAGGTAGTCTCATAAATCCAACATGAGTCAAAAATAAACCCAACAGGAAGTTCACCCTAACTTAACAGGAAGTCTTACAAACCCAACAGGAAGTCCAAAGTAACCCTACAGGTAAGTCCACCTTAAACCCAACAGGAAGTCCAAAATAAACCCAACAGGAAGTCCACCCTAAACCTAACAGGAAGTCTCATGAACCCAACAGGAAGTCCACCATAAACCCAACAGGAAGTCCACCTTAAATCCAACAGGAAGTCCACTCTAAACCTAACAGGAAGTCTTATAAACCCAATAGGAAGTCCACTGTTTTGGGTTGAATATTTTGTCATTTCAATCTGTTCACCATCCATTTAATTATGAATTACATGTATTTTGATCCTGTTTTAGAGCCAGTTTTAAAATTGTCCTGAAGTACTGGATGCATATGATGGAAATAAACCCATCGATCATAAACGTGGATGATCTACTGTCTGTGACCTGACATTTAACCACTGTTAGCCGTGGTTAATAAACAGAAGGAGAACCGCCTCGTGTCATCAGTCTGTTCGCAATTACCACGCGTTCACGGCCTGATTTATTGCCCTGCCCCCATCGGGGTCGACGTCGCAGTCCTTCAGAGCGTTATCGGGACTGACGTGTTAAATGGATCAAACAGCATCAAGGAAGCAAGCCTCAGTTTGATTAACGGCTGCCATTTGTTCTCCATTATCCTCCTCGCTGTGGTCGGCGACGCCCACATCGGCCTCTGCTCACGTCTGAGCTTTTAGCGGATTTGACGTTCGAAGCCTTTTGTGATAAATCATAAAAGCATACGAATTATACAAAACACGCAGCTGCTTCAAAGAACTGAGGAACATCTGGATAAAATGAAGAAAATCCATCAAACAGGTCGACGTCTTCAGACCCCTTCTTCTCTAAAACTCGGCGTCATGAACCTGCTGGTCTTAAAACCGGGTCCATGTGGGTCAGAGGAACACTGATGAAGATCTGCAGAGCAACCTCAAGATTTATCACATCTGACCGTTTCAACCAAAACATGTCGACCAAAAGCACAAATCTGCAGCAACTTTGAACCACAGATTATTTATAACCAGTGATGGAGGAACCAGGACGTTTGGAGCCTGAAGTGACCATATTTAGACAAAAAGGGTCTAAGGTGATAACGTTAATGCGTGGAGCTAGCTCACTGACAAGGTTAAATGTTATTGACAGGTGCAGGTTCTGGTTCAGGTTCTGGTTTAAATTCTGGTTCAGGTTCTGATTCAGGTGCAGAGTCTGGTTCTGGTTCTAGTTGAAATTCTGGTTCTGGTTCATGTGCAGGCTACTGCTCAGGTTCAGGTGCAGGTTCTGGTTCTAGTTCAGATTCTGGTTCAAGTGCAGGTTCTGGTTCTGGTTCTAGTTCTAATTCTGGTCCAGGTTCTGGCTCTGGCTCATGTTCAGGCTCCTGCTTGGGTTCAGGTGCAGGTTCTGGTTTAAATTCTGGCTCATGTTCTGGTTCAGGTTCAGGTGCAGGTTCTGGTTCATGTAAGGTTCATGTGTATGGTTCTGGTTCAGGTTCTGGTTCAGGTGCAGGCTCTGGTTCTGGTTCATGTTCTGGTTCAGGTTCATGTGTCATGTTCTGGTTCAGGTTCAGGTTTCAGGTTCTGATTCTAGTTCAGGTTCATGTTCTGGTTCTGGTCCAGGTTCTGGTTCTGTGTCCTGTGTCGGTTCATTGTTAGTCACTTACCCGCTGCTGTCGCCTCTTTCCGCTCTCTGCCTCTGCGTCTTCTCCGTTGAACCTCTTTGTTGCCG
Source organism: Sphaeramia orbicularis (assembly GCF_902148855.1). NCBI lineage: Eukaryota > Metazoa > Chordata > Actinopteri > Kurtiformes > Apogonidae > Sphaeramia > Sphaeramia orbicularis. The sequence continues at coordinate 2,939,160 of NC_043976.1, forward strand.
TCTCAGTCGGGCCTTTAAACCCGCAGTGTGTTTTCCATGAGCGTCTGTAAACCAGTCCGAGTCCAAACCCCCGACTTCAGGACCGGCCCGACCCAAAGCGGCGTTCCTGCTGCGCTCGATGGCGTTCTGTGGTTTGACCGAGCCTCGCTTTAACCCCATTTACATTTTCGACTGTGATCATCAGAGCTCCGGCATCTGCGTCCGCCGTTCTGCTGATTAAAACCGGTTCTGGTGGCTCTGAAGTCGCCGCTGGTTTTGGGTTTTGGTTAAAGACGTGTTTGTTGTGTCTTAGTCATGTGGGGTTAACGGCGATCACTGAGGTTCACTGCTCATCATGTGCTTAAATGGGTCCAATTATGTGGATCGACGTTGAAAATAGAGCTGATCCTGGACTCATTATGTTATTAACCCACGGAGGCTAAAGATAAACCTGGACTGGGTTTGTTTGGACACAGACATGACGCGTCCAAACTGAGTCATCAACCACCTGAAGACCACGCTGAATCTGTCCGTGAAGTCAGTAGTTGAGCGTTAATAGACTTCAACATCACAACAACTCAACAATAACAACAAATGCAACAAATGAGGAAAAACACAACAAAAAAAACTCATGACTTAAAAGATAAACTGAATCAAGAAACGACAAAGATGAAACATGAAACAATGAACCGAAAAACAAAAAAGGACTAAAGAGACGACACTTTTAATGAAACAAACCACCAAATAAAAGATGAAACACATTAAAAACAAAACATTAGACAAGACAAAAATAATAAACAGGTGGTTCCAGGAAGAACAAACCCCGCCCTCTGCACGTATTGTAGCTGATTTTGGCATCGAACCAGGTGATGTCATCATGTCTGTGTGCTGATGTCATCAGATCAACTGCCTCTATATATCAGACAAGTCTGGGTTAGAGGTTAGGAGTAGGATGAAGGGTTAGGGGTTAGGGTTAGGACTAGGGTTAAGGTTAGGACTAGGATTAGGACTAGGGTTAGGACTAGGGTTAGAGGTTAGGACTAGGATTAGGACTAGGGTTAGAGGTTAGGGTTAGGACAAGGGTTAGGACTAGGGTTAGAGTTAGGGTCAGAGGTTAGGGTTACAGTTAGGACTAGAGTTAGGACTAGGGTTAGAGGTTAAGGTTAGGACCAGCTTTAGGGTTAGAGGTTAGAGTTAGAACCTGGGGAGTGTTTCGTAATGTTGGCGGGCTCAGATGATGAGTCCAAGCCCATAAAGGGTTGGATCCAGAATGTTCTGAACATGTTCCACTGCTTCTGAAGAGGAAAATACAGGCGTGCTTTGGACAAAGTCGACACTGTCTCTGCCCTTTTCTGGTCTCATTTTAGGTGTTTGATGAGATATGAATGAGTTCTCCAACCATTTAGGAATATATTCTACAACCGGTGTGAAATGAGAATGATCAGAGGACAAAGTAGAACCTGATGACTCAAATACTTAAGACCATTTGCAGTTCCTAAAAACAAAAAAACAAACAAACAAAAAAACATATCTAGTAAGACTCACTAATGTATAAGAAAAGATCTAAAAACCTTTTAAACATTATAACCTGACTTTGACCATCAGAGGCTGTTGGACAAAACCTGAATAAAAGCTTAAAAACACCTAAAATACCTCATGGAACCCTCCTAAATACTTCAGCAGTTAAATAAAACTATTTTAAACCACATTCCAGAACCAGTCCAAGTTGGACATTTTAAAATGACTTTTTGACCATCACTAGTCCGCGGAGAAAAAAACCTGAATAAAGGTTAAAATAACCTGAAACACCTCATAGAACACTTTTTTAATACCTCATTAGTTAAATAACACCTTTTAAAATAATATTCCAGAACCAGTCCAAATTTGGTATTTCACACGTACTACAGGTGGTTCAGTGGATAGCACTTGTTCCTCACAGCCAGAAGGTCCTGGGTTCAATTCCAACATCAGCTGATGGGTTAGGGTTCTTCTTCTGTGGAGTTTGCATGTGTTCTGGGTGGGTACTCCGGCTTCCTCCCACCACCCAAAGACATGCACCTTTTAGAACCAGAAACAGTGAGGTATTTTAAAACAATATGCTTTTTGACATTCAGAGGCCGTCGGAGAAAAACCTGAATAAAGACACCTAAACCTAAAAGATGAAACCACCTAAAATAAACCTGAACAAAAACACCTAAAATACCTCATAAAACCCTTCTAAATACCTCTACAGTTAAATAAAACCCTTCAAAACCATATTCCAGAACCAGTCCAAATTTGGTATTTTCACACATATACTATAGTCTTACTTTTTGACCAAAAGATGCCATCGGAAAAAACCTGAAAAAAAGGGTTAAAACAACTTAAAATACCTTAAAGGCATTCTTGACTGTTATTTTATGTATTATTATATTATATTATTATGTATTATATTATATATATGATCATATATTATTATTACCTCCGCCAAGGAGGTCATGTTTTTGCCAGGGTTTGTTTGTTTGTTTGTTTGTTTGTCTGTTTGTTTGTCTGTCCGTTAGTGTGCAACATAACTCAAAAAGTTATGGACAGATTTGGATGAAATTTTCAGGGTTTGTTGGAAATGGGATAAGGAAGAAATGATTAAATTTTGGTGGTGATCGGGGGTGGGGGGGCCCACGGGGGGGGGCCACTGATCAGCCTTGGTGGAGGTCTGCGCTCTCCGAGTGCTTCTAGTTATTATTATTATTATTATTATTATTATTATTGCATATTGTTAAAATTGTACTTATTTTTCTTATTTTTCAGTTTGTTATTCACATTTTTTAAAAGATACTTTGTAGATGTAAAACATTCATTTTCTGAACCCGCTGTATCCTCACTAGGGTCATGGGGGTCTCTTGGAGCCTATCCCAGCTACATAAGGGTGAAGGCGGGGTTCACCCTGGACGTGTGACCGGTTCATCACAGATCTGAACATACAGACACAAACAACCACATTCACATTCACACCTATGGGAGATTTAGATGAACCCATTAAACGGTGGGAGAAGCCGAAGTACCAGAGAGAACCCACGCAGACACAAGGAGAACATGCAAACTCCACACAGAAAGGTCCCACCCCATGGACTAAAGGTCCCACCCCTTGGACTAAAGGTCCCACCCCCATGGACTGGTGTTGGAATGGAACCCAGGACCTTCTGTCTGTGGGGCACCAGGTCTGTCCGCTGCACCACTGTGTCACCCAGATGTAAAACAATTTTCAACATATTATAGTCCCTTTTTTTTCTGTTTTATCTTCATTGTAGTTTTTGTGCTATGGGACGGACTGGACCCTTTAGCGGACCAGTTTTTTTCCACGGGCCACGTGTTTGTTACCCCTGCATTAAATAGAATGTTTCCAGCATTTCGGTGTTTTGTCATTGTCCTGAACGTCGGTGAAAATGTTCCGTTCATCATCGTATTTTGGTTCCTGTTTCTGAAACCACATGTCCAAGCGTTTCCCATGATCCTCGGTGTCATGTGACATCAGAAGCTTTCATGACAGAGCGCAGTCTTCCCATAAACCAGATGAAGGCGACCCAAACCACACAACCAGGCGCTCCGCTTCCTCTAAATAAACGCCGTTTGGGTCCAGTCTCCTCACAACAGCACACACTCAAACCTCAGCCCGTGACCTCACCAGCGCCGCCGCTGCCGCCACCGTGCACCCGATGCACGCACGCACGCACGCACGCCACGCACGCACGCCACGCCTGGCCTCCGTTTGTTGTTGGGGTTTCCAGGTCCATCCCGGTCGGCGAAGCCACAACATACGGAACGTGGAGTTTTAAAAGCGGATCCGAGTCAGACGATGCAGGAGGATCTGGGTTTGAGTTATTAGAGGATCTGACCCAAAATAGACCTATGAGGACCATGGACCCAAACAGAGTCCAGAACCCCCAGGAGGCTGTTCTACCACTCACATTTATGATCCAACACAATGAAGACCACAAATAAAACCATTAGAAGGAGAAAAAACTGTGGTAAATTTAAAAAAAAAACACTTTCTCTGACATGTTTTGTCACCATTCATTAGGACGAAAGGTGAAGCACAATAAAACAAAATAACATTAAGTAAAGTAAAGGGAGATGGTGCAAATCTACAGGAAATTATGACTTTGAAAGGTCAAAGGTCACGTAACGTAAACACAATTTTACCAAAATAAAAGTTTGTCATAAAAATAAATCCTGAAAATGAACAAAAATGACCAAAAATGAACAAAGGAATCAAGACAGTGAACAGATACGACCAAAAATAAATACAAATGATAAAGTCAGTGGTCACGTAACGTAAACAAATAATGAAAATAAAAGCTCCTTTAAATAACGTAAAAATAAACACAAACACACAGAAAAATTATGAAAATGGATTTAGATTTAGACAAAGTTTACTGATCCACAAGGAAATGACAACAGTTCAGTTTCATACAAAAACATGTTTGAAAAAACACTAAAAAAGCAAAGAGATAAAAGCAATAAATGACAGGAACAGAAGACACTAAAGCAGAAGGACTTCAGGGTTAGGGACCGATAAAAACCCCTTAAACCCTTTGGTGTGTCACGCTCACAGATGTTCTCAGCCGTTCTCTTCTATTTTCACGGCTTTGGTTGTTTTAGTTCCACATCAGCCGACACAGAGGAGGCATGTGCACCATCCCATAATAATACACTGACATTCAGACCACTACTGTACCTTTATGGTCTTCATAAACCTGATCTGGACCAACATGTTTGAGTGGAAATTAACTGTTAATTACACTGGGTTACAAAAAAATGTTTTTTGCAAGTTGTCTAGGTTTTTTCAGCTGAATTCGGACCATTTTGCACCGCTAAATCCAAAAATGACATCTGTTTTTCTCAATCAGGTCAGGTTTTTTTGCTAATTTGATTTTGAAAAATTTGATCTTCTCACCAAATTGATTACATTTTTGTGACTTTATCAGTTGATTTTTTTATATAGTTCTCACCCAAAATTGGTTTTAAGAGAAAAATAATCATTTTCTAACAGGATTCCTGTTAGGTACAATGGTGTATTCAGCGCAGATGTAGCAGAATACGTCAGGCTTATTTTTGCAAGATCTTCTAGTCGAAGCCATTTCATTCACCTGTAATATTAAAAAAAACATTAATCATAAATTGGCAAAAGTAAAATCTTCAGAACTCGTTTATTGCAAGAAATATGAAAGACTTTTGTATCATATGATGTGAAAATGCCCATAAATGTAAGCAAAAATGTTCAAAAGCCAATATGTAGCATAGTTCAGAAAGTTGACCTGATTGAGCAAAATTAATGTGATTTTTGGATTCAGCACCAAAATGATCCTAAAGCTCAAAAAACTTCAACAATAAATTTGTTGTTGACCAGTGTAATTAGACTGGAATTAACAGTTTAATCAATCAAAAGTAGGGCTGGGAATCGTTTACTACCTCATGATTCGATTCGATTTTTGGGGCTACGATTCGATTCAGAATCGATTTTCTATTCAAAATGATGTCCTTCCTACTGTTTGTGCTTCAGTCTACAGGTGTGTACAGGATCCTCCTGATCTACCCCAGTCTGATTTAAAGACAGAAGGACACATGCACACATTCAAATGTCTGTTTCACATGTATTCCGTTGTAAACATGTGTCCATATTTGGCAGGAGTTTGCTGAGCCTCATCAGTGTGTGTTGGTTTTCCTCTGGTGTCCGACTCTGCACCGTGTCCTTAAACTGTGGCTGAAGCAGCTGACACACTGAGCTCAGCAAATACTGGTGGATGGGACGCATGTTTATTTGGCGTGCTATACGTACGCATTTTCATCTTTTCGTATGTTATTTAACTCCATTTGACGGCGTGTCAATGCACTAGCCACTAATCGTGCTAACCCTAATCCTAACTGCTAATCATGCCAGCCGCTAACTGCTAACCTTAACCCTAACCACTAACGGTGTTGATGTGAGTCTGCTCATTTGTGTTGTTCCCAAAGTGCTTAATCTGCGTTTTCCAAACCTTCCACACTGTGGCGCTCATGTCAAACTCAGTCTTTCCAGACAAACAGTAAAAACCAAAGTGAGTCCAAATCTTTGCCTTCAACGAGGACGTCCTGCGTAAAACATGGAGGCAGACTGCCGGCAGATTTGTTTTATTTTTAAAATCAATTTTGGGACATTTTAAATCGATTCTGAATCGCAGTAAATGAGAATCGCGATTTTTATATGAATCAGTTTTTTGGCTGGAGCTGGAGGAGGTGTCTGTGGAGAGGGAAGTCTGGGCATCCCTGCTTAGACTGTTACCCCCGTGACCCGGCCCCGGATAAAGTGGAAGATAATGGATGGATGGACAGTTTTTTGGCACACCCCTAATCAAAAGGTTTTTTTTATTTTATATTATCTCCATGAAGTGAGTATAAACATGTATTAGTGTATTTTAAAATGTGAGAAAACATCAGATCATCTGCATGAAAAATATTTTTATTTCATAGTTTTCACAGTTTATCACTTTCTGATGATGGTTTTAAATACATGTTTCTTTGCTTCTAAAATTAAACACATGGTGTTTAATTAAGTGGACGTTTATGGAACACCATGAAAAATAGGATCATAAAAAAATTTCAATTGCATTGTTTTTTTCATGCCTAAAGAGGAAGAAAATCTCAACTACGGTTCTCAGAATTCATCCATGAAAAGGTTAAAGTGTAATGTGAAGGAACACACAAAAAAAATCAGATTTCACCCAAAAACCTAAATTGTGCATTAAGACCTGGTGTGAACGAAGACAAACAGAGTTGGTTAATTTGTTTCAAATCAAGTCCAAACTGAACGCCGTCATCGCCGTAGTTGAAACTGTGGATCTGAAGGTCATTTTCTGAGCAGATGTTGAGTCACATGCGTCGTATTTTAGTTTGACGGTGTTTTATGGATGCATCGTCCAGTTGGAACCCTGCTAAAGCCATCCTTCTTCTCACGGGTCCATTAAAACCTGCCGCAGGTGTTCGCCTCCGCAAACGTCAAATCTATACGTTTTTATTTATTCAAACATGATAAATGATCTTTTTAACTCGACTCTCGTCCGCGTTCCACTTTCCGACAGACTCTCAGTTTTTGTTTTTGCTTCAGTAGCTCCTCCAGGTGCGTAACCTTTTATCGGCTTTAAAGTTTAACGGCGCGGAGAAAGAAAACGGACGGCTTGGTGACGACCTTTGACCTCCGGCCTCGTGGATCACAGCTTTAATAGAGCCTGCGTTTTTGCCTTTGCTGTGAGGAAATGAGTTCCTGCTGCGCCTCGTCCTCCTGGATTCACCGGTCAGAGCTTCAGCCTCGACCCTGAACGTCCGGCCCTTCAGACGCCGCCGCCGCTGCCGGGTTTTTCAATCACTTTTTAACGTGTGTTTAACGCGACAGAGTTTATGTTGTTATGAAAGTCAACAGGACTGAGAGCAGCTTTATGAGCTGAAGGAGGAAGACGAGTGGATCCAAACACATCAACATGTGAAATTATCCCCGCTTTCATTTAACCCTTGTACGGTGTTGAGTCTGTGGGACCTGCTTTCATTTGTTATGAAAAGAAAAATGATGAGTAATTATTTTTTAATGAATAAATTTATGTCTTATATCTTGATTTTATTATATTTTCTTAAAAAAAACAACCTAAAAATGAGTAGCATTTTAATACATAAATGTGATCTAGCAAAGGCCAAAATTAAACATATGCTTTTTATGTTGCTTGTAATTGGAATGTAGTAAATATCTGTTGAGTTTTTTAACATAAAATTGTTTGATTATGTTGAATTAAAAACCCACAAATGCAGCGGGTCCACCACACCCACAAACACTGGCTGAATAAGAAAAACCTGAACACCACACAAGGGTTCAGTCAAATACACTTAACTTCAAAAAAAAGACCAAAAATAGCCAAAAGTATTGCTGTAATGCATAACACCAAAACCCTTGTAAATCAGAAATCTCTCCATCTATTGTATAATTCTTGTTCTTCCATATCTCAACTACTGCGTAGCGATGTGGGGTAATAATTCTAAATCGAATATTAATTCTATATTCTTACTTCAAAAAAGTAGTATTTAGTAGTATCTGATGATTCTATGTGCTCCAAATAAAACTAAACTACTACTACTACTGTCACTTTAACCCTTAAAGCAGTGATATTAGTCTTTTTTAAATGTAAAATAAATAAAATAAAGGGCACATGTCACCCCCTTACTCACCCTAAAAGGGCACATGTCACCCCCTTACTCACCCTAAAAGGGCACATGTCACCCCCTTACTCACCCTAAAAGGGCACATGTCACCCCCTTACTCATTGAGTTCCACTGGTCTACCCATAGCTGCCCACATCAAATTCAAATCTTTAATCCTAACCTACAAAATTCTCAGTGGGTCTGCTCCTTCCTACTTAGGTGCACTGATAAAAGCTTATGTCGCCCCACGACCACTCCGCTCGTCTGGGGAACGTAGTCTGGTGGTCCCCAGACCTTGTACAAGACAATCCAGGCTCTTTTCATGGGTCGTTCCATGTTGGTGGAACGCTCTACCAAGTGCTACAAGAACAGAGTCATCCCTGCCTATCTTCAAGAAGCTCCTGAAGACCCAGCTCTTCTGAGAGCACCTCCTATCCTAGCACTTTCAAACATTCCATCTTAAATATTCTAATAAGGTTTTTCCAGGATTATCACAGATTCTTCCAGGATTATCTCTGGACCTGCTGCGATGGTCCTGCCTCTCTCCTGCCTTCATCATCACCACTCACTTATTCTCAACTGCCTCCATGTGTCTCCCCCTACTCCCCCCTTCTCCCCCAGTCTCTATCTCTATCGCTCTCTCTCTCTCTTTACTCTCTCTCTTTAACCCCAGCTGGTCCTGTCACTCGTCCCTCCTCCTCAGTCTGGTTCTGCTCCAGGTTTCTGCTGTTAAAGGTAGTTTTTCCTTCCACTGTCTCCATCACTAGTGTTTGCTCCTGGAGGATTCTGTTGGTTTCTGTAAATTGGCTTCAGTCTGGTTTGGACCAACTCTATATATAAAGTGTCATGAGAGAACTTTTTTGTGATCTGGTGCTATAGAAATAAAATTTGGTTGATTGAGTGATTTGATTGGTTTTCCCTGTAAGTCGCTTTGGAAAAAAGCGTCTGCCAAATGCATAAATATAAACATAAACATAAATGTTATTCTTCCTTCTCCCACATTTCCCTGTGGTCTCCATAAACTGTAAATGCTCTGCTTGGCTCTGAATTCTTCATTCATTCAACTCCACAGGTCCAGCTTCAACCCTATTTCTGACTAATGACACCAGAAAGGTGGTTTGGAGCGCTGGCCCTTTAAATGCCCAGGAGACACTTCAGGCCCCGCCCCCACCAGGTTGTTGGCTGTGCTGCACTGTCCTGTTCAACCAACAACTGAACATTTGAGGCAGGCATTTTAGGAGTTCTAATAGACAGTAAACTGTCATGGAAAGCCCACATCAGACACATAAAACCAAAAATCTCCAAAAGCCTTTCAATCATAAATAAAGTGAAAACATACCTTGATGAAAATGCGCTCCGTACTTTCTACTGCTCCTTGGTCCTCTCATACTTCACATATTGTATTGAAGTGTGGGGAAACGGCTACCAATGTATGGAAGCAAATCTGTGTCATCAGATTTTGAATTATAAAAGAAGATTTGTAGCTGAAGAAAAGTTTTGAACACATGTAAAAATAAAAAAATAAAAAAAGAGGTTGTAAAAATAATTTGTGCAAGTGTAGACCATATTTGTATCATTGGGAATGTTTTGTTCACATGTAGAACTAAATCTGATAGAGGCACAACTCTGCCACCCTCAGGTACAACGCTGAAGTTACGGGTTACAAAACTGAAGTTACAGATCACCAAATACAAGTTACGAATTACGAGTTTTGGCCTTGTTCTGATGTCTGAGCGAATAACCAATCAGAGCATTATTCACTGACCTGCCAATCAACATTACCCCACCTATATGCAAATTTCCACCCAATCAAATAGTAGTGGCAAATTTCCGCACACACTTGAATATCAAATATAAACTCGGTGGCACTAAGGTACTGAGAAAAAGGGGGCGTTCCCGAGTATCGCATATTTTAAAAAACAAAGGACTCGAGCTCGTCCATTCGATCCCCTCAGTTCAACAAGCACACCAACACTGTAACCATTAGCCTAGGACAACATTTAGCCTAATAATAAGATCATCTAGGCCTATTACTGATCAGTCACAGCCTCGTTGGTTAGATTATTTCCTTTATATTTCTCATCACAATCTTACGGAGCCTGGGAAGGGACATGAAGAAAAAAAACTACTGCGTTATAACACATTGGGATCCCATTCTGGATGGGAGCGTGTCAGCTCTGACACACCTGGACCTGCAGTCCTGTGTCCTGTGCATGTGCAGTTCAGATGACCGGAACTCTTTCATTATTTGTCCGATCGGAAAAATTCCAACAGTTTCTGAAACCTCAGACTCTGTGCTTTATGGACATTCTCGGGTCAATGTGAAAATTTCACGGGCACCCGTCCTAGAAGACACAAAATAAGCCATTCTGACTGTAGACGCACACAGCAGAGCGGATTCACGGAGCGGAGAACCGGAACGCATAACGGAGTGGAGAACGGATTAGATCTAGAGTTGGAGAATAGAACAGACGGACATCCACAGTTCCAGACCAGCCTGGAGGTTTAGGATGGATCTGGGACTGAAGGAGAGACTGGTGGAGCAACATCTGAAGAAGAAAGGTAAAGCTGACCAGTTCCATGTAGTGGACGGTCTACAGGACTGAAGCACTGTCTGCTTCTGTCTGTGCACTGTGGACCAGTTGGACTTTAGCGTTTGTGTAAACTGAGGCTGATACTGCATGGAGGTTTTAGAGAAGAAAGGAGGAACCCTGGAGAATCTGGGGAGTTTGGACTATGTTGGACTTTCTGTGCGTAAAAGTGTGCATGACGCTCTCCAAAATAAGAACGCAGACGCTGATGTTCGACGACTTTTCTCCTCAATAGTAGAATTTGAGCTGGTCTGGTTTGTGTGGTCCACTGTTCTGTGTGTGTTCTGTTTCCATGTGTGTGACGGAAGTCACATTCAAGGATGAAGAGGGAGGAGCCACGGTGAAGAACACAGACTGTGGAGATGAGAGCAGAGACTGAAGACTGTCCACACACAGATGAAGGACAGAGGAAGAGACTGATGATGAGTTCAAAGACCACACACAGATGAAGGACAGAGGAAGAGACTGAGGAAGAGACTGATGATGAGTTCAAAGACCACACACAGATGAAGGACAGAGGAAGAGACTGAGGAAGAGACTGATGATGAGTTCAAAGACCACACACAGATGAAGGACAGAGGAAGAGACTGATGATGAGTTCAAAGACCACACACAGATGAAGGACAGAGGAAGAGACTGAGGAAGAGACTGATGATGAGTTCAAAGACCACACACAGATGAAGGACAGAGGAAGAGACTGAGGAAGAGACTGATGATGAGTTCAAAGACCACACACAGATGAAGGACAGAGGAAGAGACTGAGGAAGAGACTGATGATGAGTTCAAAGACCACACACAGATGAAGGACAGAGGAAGAGACTGATGGTGAGTTCAAAGACCACAGACAGTGAACACATCCACAGGAGGACTGACTTTTCCCACAGACAGTGAACCCGTCCACAGGACTGACTTTTCCCACAGACAGTGAACCCGTCCACAGGACTGACTTTTCCCACAGACAGTGAACCCGTCCACAGGACTGACTTTTCCCACAGACAGTGAACCCGTCCACAGGACTGACTTTTCCCACAGACAGTGAACCCGTCCACAGGACTGCCTGTAGGTGTGCACAGACTCTTTTCCATGCTCAGACTGGGCCATAGGAGCTCTGTCTGGATCAGAGCTGTGAACTGACACAACTGTTTGTGCAGAACCATGAACATGAAGGAACTGTGCAGACACAGAACAGACAAATGTCCTGTGTGTGTGTGTGTGTGTGTGTGTGTGTGTGTGTGTGTTAAACACCTGTAGAGTTTGACCTTTGACCCTGTTTTTGCAATAAAAGGAAAATACTCACAGTTTGTTGTAAATACTTTTTATACTTTAAGAGTTCATGTTTAACTTTCAAATCTTGTATCCATGTGTCATTTCAGTGTTTTTCTGCTAAAACTAAAAAAAAAACCTAATTCCGTTTTTGTGTTTTTCCTCATTTTAAACTGTTATTACAGTAGTAAAACAAACAGTGAATTATAAATGACTGCTATATTGAACGGTCGAAGTGTTCTGCAAAAACTGACAAACGGACTCAAAGCATATTTTCTGACCTTTTTATGATCAAAATTAGAAAACGAGTGCAGGTAGAGCATCTTAGGCTCAGGAGTATGAAGGATTTGAATCCAATGCACACATCCTCCTGTCTCATAGACCATTCCCACTCGGCGTACTTCCACCTGTGTCCATGAAGCTGCACACAGACGTGAAGCTGGGCAAATAGGAATTTCATTCTGAAACTGTTGGAATTTTTCCGATCGCACAAATAATGAAAGAGTTACGTCATACTACACAGGACAGGGGGCGTGTCAGACCTGACACGGTCAGACCTGAACTGGACCACAACGTACTATGTACGGACCTCAAGCAAGAGAGAGCAGATATGATTGTGTTGTAACGCAAAACTATTGCATTATAACGCAATACTTTTTATTTTTTGCATGTCCCTTCCCAGGCTCCGTAAGATTGTGATGAGAAATATAAAGGAAATAATCTAACCAACGAGGCTGTGACTGATCAGTAATAGGCCTAGATGATCTTATTATTAGGCTAAATGTTGTCCTAGGCTAATGGTTACAGTGTTGGTGTGCTTGTTGAACTGAGGGGATCGAATGGACGAGCTCGAGTCCTTTGTTTTTTAAAATATGCGATACTCGGGAACGCCCCCTTTTTCTCAGTACCTTAGTGCCACCGAGTTTATATTTGATATTCAAATGTGTGCGGGAAATTTGCTGCTACTATTTGATTGGGTGGAAATTTGCATATAGGTGGGGTAATGTTGATTGGCAGGTTAGTGAATAATGCTCTGATTGGTTATTCGCTCGGACATCAGAACAAGGCCAAAACTCGTAATTCGTAACTTGTATTTGGTGATCTGTAACTTCAGTTTTGTAACCCGTAACTTCAGCGTTGTACCTGAGGGTGGCAGAGTTGTGCCTCTATCGGATTTAGTTCTACATGTGAACAAAACATTCCCAGTGATACAAATATGGTCTACACTTGCACAAATTATTTTTACAGCCTCTTTTTTTTTTTTTTTTTTTTTCACGTGTGTTCAAAACTTTTCTTCAGCTACAAATCTTCCTTTATAATTCAAAATCTGATGACATGGATTTGCTTCTATACCAATGCACCATTAACCCATTGGTCATGTCACAGAAACCATTAGTACGGATCTTACATAAGGTTGGACTTCTAGAACACACTCATAATCTCTTTATTCAGTCAAAACTATTAAAAATCCATGATCTTGTAAAATATTATACACCAATTATCTTATTTAAAGCATTCAACAAATTACTACCAAGTAATATACAAAAAAACTTCACAATTCAGGAAAGTACTCAAAATTTGAGAGGTTTTGGAGATTTCGCATTACCCAAATTTGGAACCACTCGTAAACGCTTTTGTGTGTCTGTATGTAGAGTGAAACTGTGGAACAGTCTGGACATCCAACACAAGCAACGGCAAAATATCCACTGATTTAAACTGTTCTACGAAAATATGGTCTGTTCCCAGTATATAGATGGAGGGTCTGAAAACTGATGTTCCATAAATACTCTGTCTTAAATGTTCATGTGTGTTTGTTGTTCCTCATGTAGTTGGTCTGTGTTGTCCATTACCTTCTGCTATTGTTCTTACCATTGCTGGGATGTGCTGCCCTTTATCATTAGTGCTGTTATAGTTTTCTGTTTTTTTCTTACCATTGTTGGTCTGTAATTATTGCTGTTCTTTACCACTTGTGGTATTTCAGTTTTTTGTTTTTAAAATTGTTTGTATGTAATTATCATCATGTAAGTTGACAGTTAACTGTTACCTGTGGTAACAATGTACTTTGTTTCTATTTTTTTGCACACACATTTTGGTTATTCAGTGTATATGCTGTCAGATGAGTTCATTCTAATTTGTTTAGGCCTATTTTGTTCTGTTTTGTTCACTGTTCTGGCTCGAAGTCAAAGGACAGGAGTGAGTATTTAAAAGTTATTATGTTCAGTTATTTGATGATGAGAATGGGGGTGGGATTAAATACGTTTTTCTTCTTCCCACTCCTTTTCAAGTATAAATGAATTATTTATTTATTTTGGAATTTTGAATTTGCATGTATTCCGTGAATGCTCGAAATAAACAAACAACTGAAGGTACGTGTGTCAGAAAACAGAAAAATTAATGTGTGCTCTGTGTTGTCAGTGTAACAGAGTTAAAGTATGTAGTGTGTGATTCCATTTGCCACCTCACACTGTTTTAATGTATTAATTACAATTTTATTTTATCACCATTGAATGCAACACCCCTGCGGACTGGGGTGGTGAACCCCAGGGAGATAGCACCAGTTGAACTGTGCAGTCTGCCTGCTGAGTACACACGCTGGCTACGGCTACGTGATGTTTTTTAAATCTGATTTATTTCCCCAGAAGAAATAAATTCGGAACTAAAGTATTTTCTCTTCTGTTTCCATGGAAATGTTAAACCCGAATAAAGGTTTACATGAGGTATTAATGAAGTAGATCAGTGAGCAGAAGGGTTTGTGCTGCAGTGCTCACGTTGCCTCGTTCTGGCAGCCCTTCTGTTAGCTTAGCCCTTCTGTTAGCTTAGCTTAGCCCTTCTGTTAGCTAAGCTTAGCCCTTCTGTTAGCTTAGCCCTTCTGTTAGCTTAGCTTAGCCCTTCTGTTAGCTAAGCTTAGCCCTTCTGTTAGCTTAGCCCTTCTGTTAGCTTAGCTTAGCCCTTCTGTTAGCTAAGCTTAGCCCTTCTGTTAGCTTAGCCCTTCTGTTAGCTTAGCTTAGCCCTTCTGTTAGCTAAGCTTAGCCCTTCTGTTAGCTTAGCTTAGCATAGTCACTGCATTTCCATGGTCACATGTAGCCAGTTTTTTAAAGGTGATTTGTCGTCTTTTCTCAGTGATTTTGTCAAATCCGATTCTCTCTAATTATTTCTTTAGATCTGCGACTTACTGCACTCATACAATCTGTGGACTGTTGTGTTGACGGAAGTTGGAAAATCTTTTTGTTGAAGGGATGCATGCACTAAATTAGCTTTGCTTTAGCGTTTTAGCTTTGCACTAGTTTTTATTTCCCAGATTTTCTTCCTGCAGTAAGTCACATGACCATGATCTGAGCCTCAGTTTGTGATCATACTGACCCCAGCGGACTAAAGGAATGATTAGGGAGAACTGAACTGACCCAAATCACTCCTAAAATACTACAGATCACCTCTAAAAGCCTGGCTACGTCTGAGCAGAGGAATGAAGCCATTATGCTAAGCTAGGCTAAGCTAAGCTAACGTTAGGGCTGCAGTTCAAACTGTTTGTCCCACTTGTGGAACTCATTAGTTCAGGACAAATGAATGAATCCAAAGCCAGTGTTGAACTGTTCCTTCAGGGTTTTCCAGGCTGGTAGATCCCATCAGAATATTCCACTGGAACGATTTGGGAAGACTAGACTGCAGTGCAGATTCTTCCACCAGCGCAGAATGTGTGCGTCATCGCCACAGGACAAGACACTGAGCATGTGCAGAATGGAAGGAATAAAGTCCAAACGGAATAAAGGCTTTACATGTCCAGGAAGAATTTAGAGCACAGTTAAAAGAGGATTAAACCACTGACTTTAATCAGGTTTAAATTTAATCCGAACTTTTCTTTTTCAACTGGAATAAGGTGTTTACATGGACATCTGAAATAGGATCCAACCTTTAATCAGATTAAACCAGGAAGAAAAGTTGTCATGGAAACGCACAGATTGTTAGTCCTGTCATTATTTTCCTTTTTTTAAATTTCGTATGTAAATGACTGTATTACACCATTATATTTGTGTAAGGCTTAGCTCCCTGTCGGTCGAACATTTTCTTGAATGAAAATGACAATATTCTTAATTATATGTTCATGGCATGATTAACGTGGTGTGTTAGCTAACTTTGATTTTTTTTGTTTTAGCTTAGCAGTGTGAGAACAAGGTTCGGGTGTTGCGAATGAGACTGTATACTTTTCTGCCAGGAATAAATGGCAAGTGTCCAGAGAAGTTCGGTTTTGTCATCTCTAACACAACGCACAAATACAGCCGCTACATCAGCTTTATAGAGATTCTGTAAGTCACTCTTGACTATTATACCCTTTTTTTTGGCTCGTGCACCTGCCCCCAGGTGCCCCCCAAATGTCTGTGCACGGGTCTGATTTGAGGTAATGGGACTTATGGGAGTAATGGGACTAAAACGCACTTCTGAACACCACCTGAACCACGTCTGTCCAAACTGTCCTGGTCCAGACTCTTGGTTCAGTCTGACTGTTGTGACACTGAAGGTCATCGGAAACAAACTGAAACGCCTAAAATGACGCCCATGAAAGTCTTCTGATTTCTAAACTTATTTTACTTTGTGTCCAAAATGACAGAGTAAATGTTCTAACGTCATTGTTTCACCATCTGGAAGAACCTCCAACCATTGATCCTCAAATTGCGTGAATATAACTTACACATAAAAATTTACTGAATGGAAAAACCACAGTTTCACTAAAACTCTGGTTTTTAGTTTACCGGCCGACAGGCCGTAAGCTATTGTCATCGTCTGTTACAAAAAGTTCAATCGTCTTCTTCTCCAAAACTACAATTCCGATTGACTTCAGACTTGGTATACAGCTTCTTTACAATGATGTCATCAAAAGTTAGTGAAATTATTTGGATCTGGATCTGATTCTGGATTTGGTGCGACTTTGAAAAATGTCCCTATTATTAGAGATAGGAAGTGGATGGATGCAAAAAATCAGTATCAATGATATCAAGTTGAAAATTGAATTTTTTTACAGATCTGATTGGAATATGACCAAAACATGGGCTATTTCTGTAATAGAATAAATACACAGAACTGGGGGAGAAGAAATGGCATCTGGATACATTTCCCAAAGCTTTTCATTTGGCCAGTAAGATACAGGGCCATTGGTCCGATTTTCGATTAAAAGTTTTGTGTTGGCAAGAGGTGGTTTTTCGAGCATCACACAAACGGTATATCACACAAAACTGCAATGGAAAGAACTTTTTCCACAACTAGTCACATGAATTAAAAAAACGAACGTTGACGGACGATACAAGAGAAGAAGAAGAGTTTAAAAGAAACGTGTCAGTATGTGTGGACACACCAGGGGCCTGTTTCACGAAACTAGGATTCCGTCATCCAGGATGACTGACTAAGCCGAGCTCAACCAATCCAAAACATGGGAGTTCAGGCTTAATCAATTTCACAAACACCAAGCCAGGATGAACGGACACGGATTCATCAGCAGGTGGAACTCATCCTGGATAAGTGCGTGCACCCGGCTTCCTCTGTAGACCCTGACATCGATCACAGATTCACCGATTCACCATGGCAACTAGAGCAGCGGACTTTACCACGTCGGACGCAAAACTCCTCATTTTGGCTAACGAGGAAGTAAAGGAGTGAATGAAAAAGAAAGACAACAGCAGCACAGTGACAAAAACAACCAGAGACAGAAGTAAAGGACTGCAGAGCACCTGAATGAGGAAGTAGAGCACAAACACACACTGACTGTTCCACTGAAACCATCACAACTACAACCACAGAGTTAATGAACATCTGTGAAAACAGAGTTGTGTAATTGTAAGTTAAACTGACTGTAGATGTGAGTGAAACTGTGTAAATGTAACTGCATCAGACTGAAGAACTGAGAAATAGATGAACTCACTGACTTCAGTGAATTTACCTTTGGGATAAATAAACTTATCTTATCTTATCATGTTTTATCTGATCATGATTCATGACTTTGATATTGTTAATTAACCCATAAAGACCCAAACATCAGTCACTACTGATCTAAACTGTTTAAACCCTGTTGATCCACTAATCCTATTAATCCATGTCAATAATTGGTGTAAAATGTAGTTCTTCATCTTCTCATGGTCATCAGATATGACCCATTTGGACGTTCAGACGCTCCGTAGTGAACGTGGAAACACCGTCATCTTCTACAACATTGATTCTCCAGTCAAACCCATGGAGTTGGATCAGTGCCAGTGGATGGACACACTGGGTTTATGTTCAGTTAATGACAGATTGGACTGAAAAAGACACTGTTTATTCAGTTTGATCTGTTTCTGACAGAAGAACCATCAACTGTAATCTGAGCTTTAATGAACATCTGCATGATCAGTCAATTCAATATAGGAAAATATCTGGTTTATAGCGATAAAATACAAAGTACAGAAGATAATATTATAACAAATGGAGATAAATCACTTCAGGTGGGTTAGATATAGAGAACATTCATTAGTGAGCTGACACTAAAGTAGTGCTGGACCTTTATGGGTTCATGAACACTGTTCATTGTTTGGTTTCATATTCTTCATCTGATCATTTCAGATGGTCCATGCTGACTGTCTCATCAGTGTTGTGTCTCACTGGTCTGGTTCTGGTTCTGGTTCAGTCCATGACTCCTGAGTCTATCGGACCTCTGGAATCTGTCAGCGCCGATCACAAGGTGAACCACACAGCCTCTGTTCAGAACCACTGTGTACATCAGATCTGTGTCCAGGATGGAACTGGAGTTATGAGGGTGTGATGCTGGGGTTTTGTGTTGACAGGAGAATTGTCTGGTGTGTGTCTGGGACAGGGGGTCTACCTGGGGACAGGGTGTCTACCTGAGGACAGGGGGTCTACCTGGGGACAGGGGGTCTACCTGGGGGACAGGGGGTCTACCTGGGGACAGGGGGTCTGCCTCGGGGACAGGGGGTCTACCTGGGGGACAGGGGGTCTACCTGGGGGACAGGGGGTCTACCTGGGGACAGGGGGTCTACCTGAGGACAGGGGGTCTACCTGGGGACAGGGGGTCTACCTGGGGACAGGGGGTCTGCCTCGGGGACAGGGGGTCTGCCTGGGGACAGGGGGTCTGCCTCGGGGACAGGGGGTCTGCCTCGGGGACAGGGGGTCTGCCTGGGGACAGGGGGTCTGCCTCGGGGACAGGGGGTCTGCCTCGGGGACAGGGGGTCTACCTACCATCCTTTTCTCCTGACCCCATACACAGACTCCCAGGAACCACAGCAGACCTACAGTCATGTCCAGACCAGGACAAGGACCAGGATCCAAATGACCTTTGACCTCCTGAAGGAACGCTCTCACTGTCTTCACCACCTAAGGGTCAGCCCTTTGAGGTCATGTGACATCACTGTGGCCTGGACTGTCCTCCACAATGTGGCCTGAGGAAGGAGAGGGAGGGAGGGAGCCCCCCCTCAAAAAAGTGCATCACACAGACTGGGACAAACCTGCCATCTTCCCTGATGACCACAGTGGTCAGCTGGTCAGCTGGTCAGGGACCAATATGTGTTCAATTATTTTAGTTCACATGCATGATTTAAGGTAAATGTGTCCTGCAGGGGCAGAGGAATGTCTGTTTTTTTTTTTTTTTGTTATTCAATTTAAATTGATTTGGTCTGTTTTGATGTTTGTGTTACATACTGTGTGTATACTGTATTTATACTGTGTGTATACTGTATTTATACTGTGTGTATACTGTATTTATACTGTGTGTATACTGTATTTATACTGTGTGTATACTGTATTTATACTGTGTGTATACTGTATTTATACTGTGTGTATACTGTATTTATACTGTGTGTATACTGTATGTACACTGTACTGTGTTTACTGTGTGTACTGTGTTGCAGGGAGGATACTGCACCCATTCGTTTGTTTTGTTTCATTTGTTACGCATGGATTTGCCTTGCATTTCTTTCAGTGTACAGACGTGTATTTCTTTCAGTGTACAGACGTGTATTTCTTTCAGTGTACAGACATGTATTTTTTTCAGTGTGCAGACCTGTATTTCTTTCAGTGTGCAGACATGTATATTTCTTTCAGTGTACAGACATGTATATTTCTTTCAGTGTACAGACATATGTATTTCTTTCAGTGTACAGACATGTATTTTTTTCAGTGTGCAGACCTGTATTTCTTTCAGTGTGCAGACATGTATATTTCTTTCAGTGTACAGACATGTATATTTCTTTCAGTGTACAGACATGTATTTTTTTCAGTGTGCAGACCTGTATTTCTTTCAGTGTGCAGACATGTATATTTCTTTCAGTGTACAGACATATGTATTTCTTTCAGTGTACAGACATGTGGGCTGTATTCTACCTTTAAATGTGTATTTCTTCTTCTGTTCTCTCACATGCTTTGGTTCTGTTCTTTCTCTCTTGTATAGTCTCTGTGTGACTTCAGTTTTAAAGGAGCTGATGGTTTAATCGCTTTGATTGATCCTTATTCAATAAAGGAACATCATGTTACTCTGTGTATTTATATTTATATGACATATATAATCTGTGGGAAACTGTCAGTTATCTGAGTATAAATAATACACAGACTGAAAGGGTCAATGTAATCAGATTCCTTGGAATAACTATACAAAAGAAGTGAAGTTGTTGTATGTTGTAGTTCATGGAGGTGTGGGGGAATACTGACAGAACTAATACAAATCCAATCAGCATTATTCAGAAAAGGCCAATACCACTGATCAATACAGTGTCCTATAGGAACACACACAGCAGTTTAGGATCAAATTAAAAGTTTTAAAGTTCTGTCACTTTGTCCACTTTAAAACAAAACAATTCATGTTGAAAATTTTAAAAATCAGTTGCCTGTTCATATTCAGAGCTTGATTAAAATATGGGAAATTATTTCTAATTTCAGAGGAAGTCATGTGTTCAATAAACCTTCTGTCAGAACAAATATGATCACATTTAGTCTGTGTGTTGGAGGAAATGTTTGGAACCAGTTCAGTCCTGAGTTCACAGACTGTCCAACACTATTTATGTTTAAAACTAGGTTTAAATGTCATGAAAATATATGAAGAATGTGAATGTTCATTTTTCCACTCAAACTATTGAATTGTTTAGTTTTTTGTTGTTTCTATTGTTTCTAAGCTAAAGGCATTGGGATCTATTTTATTTCATTTGTTTGGTGATATGAACGGGGGGGGGGTCAGCAGAATGATCTTAGGCTTCAGCCTATTCCTTTACAGACTCTGGAGTTTTTAAACATTGGATCTGCAGAAATGTCCAATGTTTGAAATGTCTGAATAAACACAATTAAACTGAACTGATCTAATGACTGCAAAATCATCTAAAATCATTTATGTAAAATTATTGCAATTAATAATCACAAATGTTTCTATACTGACAGTGGGTCTAGTTACTGTGATTCCATTGTTTCATGGGCAGTGGAAGAACTGTTGGTTTCCATTTGTGGAGACTGTTACTGAGATGAGGGATGAGATTAAATAAACCTGAACTTAGCCTGGTCTGGACCAGGCTAGCTCCACAGAATAAATCTCCATGGTAACTGATATCAAACATATCCTGCTTTCCCCTATCCTGCTTTTGTGAAACCGGATCATGGATAAGTTGAGCCAGGATAGACAACATATCCCGGCTTAATCCCTTATCCTAGTTTGGTGAAACAGGCCCCAGGAAACCCAATCATTTGTTTATTTAGTAGGAGACAGAGGGGTAATATAGAATAATAATGAATATATCTGTAAATTGACACCATATTTACGTTTGTCACCACGCTTATGGAATGACTTCTTGTGTCATCTCGCAATAATAAATAAACAAATCATCGCATTTGTGATTTAATGGAAAAACCAACTTTACACACGTTTGTTTTTTCCACATTTAATAAATATGGGTAAAGTGTTGCGCAGATGTCCAATGGAAAAGAGACTACTGTCATTCATAGTTAGATTGTCCTGAAGCACATTCTACAGTTTTGTTAAATCTGGATTTGTTTGGAAACCAGTTCAAATAATCTGAACCGATGTGAAACACCTCATAAACATCTGACAAATACATGGAATTGTACCATTGGAGTCTAATATACGATGATATGTGACAGATTCAAATGACAGAAGACATTTAGTTTTTTCGTGTACATCCTTTAAACTTTAATGGTGAAGCAGAAAACAAAAACCAAAAATACTGTAAAATAAATTAGATTAGAAAAATGCCACAAGCACATTTGATTTGTACAACAAAGCAATGGAACAAACTGGATTCTTGATTTCTGTATATACAGAATAAAAAATAGACTTTTTATTCTTTGTCCACTTCGTTCAGTGTTGATATTTTTGTCTCGATAAAAACAACAAAATCTGAACAAATACAACCACTTCTTTTATTCTTTTTTTTTTTCTACCTCTTGAGGCGTTTTTTCTGCACAGACATTTCATTAGTGTCCATGTACGAACAAACGGACGAAAAGTTTGTCCCGAAAAAGTCCAGAAGAACAGGCTCCACCCTTCGACGCGACAAAATAAAACTTAAAACATGGAAACGTACCGGGAAGGGAACAGAACAAACTCTGACATTTGGTGAAAAACCTGACGATACTGACGGAAAAACGGACAAAAAGACAAAGAACACTGAGACAAGAGCAGGTTGGACCGGACGACCCGACAACAGCATTCAGGACACTAACACCAAGAGTAAAGCATTGTGGGAAACTGAGTTCTCCATCTGCAAGGAGACACTTAAAAAAAAAAAAACGTCAACGTCTGGAGAAAAAAAAAAATTCCATAATTTTATTGTTACAAACTCTACAAATCCTGATGAGAAATAAGACAAAAAATACCAAACTATAAAGCATAAATAAAACACCATCCATCAGTCTTTAAGAGCGTGGACGAAAATGTGAAGACGCTGATCAACAGAAAGACATTTTTAGACATAAACAATTTTGAAAAACTTGAACATCAGTGTTTTTTTTTTTCCCCATTAATTTTCCAAATCACTGAATGTATGAACTTATCATTTCTTTCTCGACTCTTTGGTTCTAAAGAAAAACTAAAACTGGATGTTTTCTTCAAAACAAAACAAAACCTTCATCGATTTGTCGTAAAAATGAACACGCTACATAAGAACTTCCTAAAAATATCATGACTATTCTTAAAGTGTGTATTTCTTGCGGTGAAAAGACACTCGTCGCCACAAACTAAAACACTTAAATGTCCTTTGTGTTGTTATTTCTCTGTAAAATCCAAATAAACTGAATGATTCGAGTTGTTTTAACGCGAGGTTGAACAATCTTTTGAGATTTATCAGAAAAGATGTGCATTGAAACATTCAGCTACACTGAATTTGCCAAAATAAGTTAAATAACATAATAAATAAAATAAGTTTATAGGCCCTTTTTATAGACTTGTAGTCTGAAAATAAGAATTATATTAATTATGTTTGATAACAGTTATGTAGATCAGAAGAGTACGAGTCAAAAATATCCCAAAAACATTCACCTCCTACATTAATTAGCCCCAAAATACTTTAAAGATTCTGGATTCACTTCAAATAAATTAACTTCCACGTTTTAGCTAAAAAGTCAGATTTATAATGAGTTAAAATTCTGTAAAGGAGACGAAAACAAGCGCATTGAAAAATAAAAGCCTGGATGGCCGATGAATAATGGCTTTAATGCGTTTTAGTTAACGCTAATGTTGACCTTTGCTAACGCTAACGTCCGTCAGAGTTAATTTAATCCTGTATGTTGTTGTTTTTGTTTTATTTGTTGTCATGGTGATTTGATAAGCTTAAAAACAGGGATGAATATCAAAAGACAATCAGAATTTCTGTGAAATGTAATAAATAGATCCTAAAAACTTTAATAAAAGTAACAAAGTTGTCTGAAGCTGTTAGCTGAAAATTAGCATTTGAACGAAAGCGACAATTTTGACAATTTCGACAATCAGTTTTTCTGTCATTTAATAAATAAATCTGTGTAAAGTAGTGAAGTAAGTAACTCCCATAGAACTGGCTTTAAGTTTGAGTTTGTTTCATTTATTGTGTTTACTGAAGTGAACAGACACTAGCAGGTAAGCTAACTGAAGCTAGGTATTTACAAAAACTACTGAACAAATGACAACCGATAAATGTGGGTTTTTGCATCGTTTAATAAATAAATCTGAAAACAAAAATAAAATTGAACCCAGATGTGTTTTTCTCCTTTAAGTGCTTTTTGTTTCTTCTTCATGTAAAAAAAAAAAAAAAGAACAGAATCTCCGTTAGCATCATGCTAATCATTAGCAGCACAGGCGCTTCTGTTGAGTTTCAAACAATCCAAAGGTCATTGATTGATCAATACTAATACTGATTATTTTTTAAAATTTCGTTTATGAACAGGTTTAGGTCGGAACTAGAACTCATTTGCAGTTGCTAACGTTGTCAAACCAGCGTGTTAGCGTATGTTTCCAGTAGCTGTAAGAAGATGACAGGAAACCATTTTATCTGCAGATGGTTTTCATTCAGTCGGTTTTATTCGTACATTTTAGTCTATTTTTATTCTGCGTTTACTTCGTCTGTTCTTGTTTCGCAGCTTCAACATAAATAAACCCGCCTTTGTCTCCCTTAGCATAACATTCTCTGATTCTAAAATTCCGATGTTTTTCTCAGAATGGGCCAAATGTTGGTATCACGCAATACTTTTTGTAATTTAACAAGTTCAATACCGACAAAAATATGCAGATGATGTTTTTGAGGCTGGAGGTTTCGAACCCGTGTCCTGCTGGTTTCAATAAAAATGAAATGAAACAGAAAAATGGAAGAAACATGAAAACTAGGACTTTTCAGGGATTGTTTTCTCTACAGCAAAGATAGTAAAAAGAAAAATAAATCAAATTCTGAGCAGTTTTATAACCACATAAACATACTGTGTGTTTCTGAGTGTCATAGAGTGATGCATGATGGGAAATTAACCTGCAAGCTTCTGTAACCTGGAGTCTGTTTGTCTCTGTGGCTAATCTTCGATATAGTGCAAAAAATGAACGTTTTTAACGTTTCTGTAAAAAAAACAACAAAATAACATAAAAACACAAACAAAATGCAACAACAACAACAATAATATTATTAATATACTTACTGACAATAATAATTATAACATCAACATGGTAACCATGGCAACGCAAAGAAGTGTTTGGTTCCAGCAGCCGAGCCACAACTTGTTTCTTTCAAGTATCTCAACACACACACAGACACACAAATGCACACATCACCACGGTAACGCAGACGATCGACGAAGCAGACGACGTCCTCAGTCGACTCCGACGCGTAGAAAAGTAAACAGAAAGAAAATACAATAAGATCGTAATGTGTGAAACAAGTTGCATAGTTTTGAGATTCTTTTTTAGTCGTAGTTTTTCAGGCTCCGGTTTCGACGCTGGAGCGCCAACGTCTTCGCCTCATAAATAAAACTCCTCCCTCTGTTTGTAACAAAAATATATTAGATCTCCTTTTTCTATCTTTTTTTCTTTTCTTTTTTCTGAAAGTGCCATCGAGACTCTCTCTGAGTTCTGGACGAGGGCGGAGTTTCAGTCCCGGAGAGACGACCCCGAGTGACGGACGGACGGAGTGAGGCGGAGACCTAACTCCGCCCCCGGCTCCTCCCCGTCTCTGTGCGTCCGGGTTCGTCCTCCTCTCGTCCAGTCCAGTTTGCGGCGCGCGGCGCGGTCCGGCATCTACGAGCAGCCGCACTCCTCCACGATCATGTTCTGGATGTCCTTCTTGATGATCTTCTGCTCCTCGTTGTAGTAGAGCATGGACATGGCGCGCAGCCGGGTGGGAACGCAGCAGGAGCGCAGGTTCTGGAAGGGGCTGTACCCCCGCATGCGGTAGTGGCTGATGACGGTGGAGTGGAAGGACAACGTGGAGCCGGTGATGCTCGCCACGTGGGACGGACACTCGCCCTCGCAGTAGTTGGCGTGGTAACCGGGCGGTGCGATTATCCAGTCGTTCCATCCGATGTCTTTGAAGTTGACATAGAACTGCCGTTTGCAGCAGACGCGGACCTTCCCGTCGCACTCCAGACCCCGCTTCCTGCGCCGCCGCGTGTCGCCGCCGTCGCCCTGTCGCACCACGGCCATGAGGAACGGCCGGTGCGACTGTTCCCGCTGGTTGGCACGCTGCGACGTCTGGGAGCTGACCAGGATGGGCGTGGCCCCGGCGTCGGCGCAGAGCGGGCAGGACACCCGCAGGCTCAGCGCCGTGTTCTCCGCGTTCTCCAGCAGCGCCTGCACCGCCGCCGACACCGGGAAGGTGTGCCAGCCGCTGCGGCGCGTGTCTACCATCTTCTCGGCCAGGAGGATGTCGTCCTGCGGCGCTGCGCGTCCATCAGGCCGGCGTTGGAAGAGGCGGATGGTGACTTTGGCCCGACTGCGGTTGGACTTGGCCAAACGGAGGAAGAGCCAGACGTTAGCCTGTTCCACCAGAGACAGGTCACCACCTTCTGTAGACAGGACGAAGTTCACCAGGCCTGGAGAACCACCTGGAGACAGAAGGACAGGAGGACGGTTAGAACCAGAACCAGAACAGAAGCAGAACAGAACCAGAGCAGAACCAGAACCAGAGCAGAACCAGAGCAGAACCAGAACAGAACCAGAACAGAAGTAGAACCAGAGCAGAACCAGAGCAGAACTAGAACCAGAGCAGAACCAGAACAGAACCAGAGCAGAACCAGAACAGAACCAGAACAGAACCAGAGCAGAACCAGAACAGAAGCAGAACCAGAACAGAACCAGAACAGAAGCAGAACCAGAGCAGAACCAGAACAGAACCAGAACAGAAGTAGAACCAGAGCAGAAACAGAGCAGAACTAGAACCAAAGCAGAACCAGAACAGAACCAGAGCAGAACCAGAACAGAAGCAGAACCAGAACAGAACCAGAGCAGAACCAGAACAGAAGCAGAACCAGAACAGAACCAGAACAGAAGCAGAACCAGAACCAGAACAGAACCAGAACAGAACCAGAGCAGAAGCAGAACAGAACCAGAGCAGAACCAGAACAGAAGCAGAACCAGAGCAGAACCAGAACAGAAGCAGAACCAGAACAGAACCAGAACAGAACCAGAACAGAACCAGAACAGAAGCAGAACCAGAACCAGAACAGAACCAGAGCAGAACCAGAACAGAACCAGAACCAGAACAGAAGTAGAACCAGAGCAGAACCAGAGCAGAACTAGAACCAGAGCAGAACCAGAACAGAACCAGAGCAGAACCAGAACAGAAGCAGAACCAGAACCAGAACAGAACCAGAACAGAAGCAGAACCAGAACAGAACCAGAACAGAACCAGAGCAGAAGCAGAACAGAACCAGAGCAGAACCAGAACAGAAGCAGAACCAGAGCAGAACCAGAACAGAACCAGAGCAGAACCAGAACAGAAGCAGAACCAGAACAGAACCAGAGCAGAACCAGAACAGAACCAGAACCAGAACAGAACCAGAACAGAAGCAGAACCAGAACAGAACCAGAACAGAACCAGAGCAGAAGTAGAACAGAAGCAGAACCAGAGCAGAACTAGAACCAGAGCAGAACCAGAACAGAACCAGAGCAGAACCAGAACAGAAGCAGAACCAGAACAGAACCAGAACAGAACCAGAGCAGAACCAGAACAGAAGCAGAACCAGAACAGAACCAGAACAGAAGCAGAACCAGAGCAGAACCAGAACAGAACCAGAACAGAAGTAGAACCAGAGCAGAAACAGAGCAGAACTAGAACCAAAGCAGAACCAGAACAGAACCAGAGCAGAACCAGAACAGAAGCAGAACCAGAACAGAACCAGAACAGAACCAGAGCAGAACCAGAACAGAAGCAGAACCAGAACAGAACCAGAACAGAAGCAGAACCAGAACCAGAACCAGAACAGAACCAGAACAGAACCAGAGCAGAAGCAGAACAGAACCAGAGCAGAACCAGAACAGAAGCAGAACCAGAGCAGAACCAGAACAGAAGCAGAACCAGAACAGAACCAGAGCAGAACCAGAACAGAACCAGAACAGAACCAGAACAGAAGCAGAACCAGAACAGAACCAGAACAGAAGCAGAACCAGAACAGAACCAGAGCAGAACCAGAACAGAACCAGAACCAGAACAGAAGTAGAACCAGAGCAGAACCAGAGCAGAACTAGAACCAGAGCAGAACCAGAACAGAACCAGAGCAGAACCAGAACAGAAGCAGAACCAGAACCAGAACAGAACCAGAACAGAAGCAGAACCAGAACAGAACCAGAGCAGAAGCAGAACAGAACCAGAGCAGAACCAGAACAGAAGCAGAACCAGAGCAGAACCAGAACAGAACCAGAGCAGAACCAGAACAGAAGCAGAACCAGAACAGAACCAGAGCAGAACCAGAACAGAACCAGAACAGAACCAGAACAGAAGCAGAACCAGAACAGAACCAGAACAGAACCAGAGCAGAAGCAGAACAGAAGCAGAACCAGAACAGAACCAGAGCAGAACCAGAACAGAAGCAGAACCAGAACAGAACTAGAACCAGAACAGAACCAGAACAGAAGTAGAACCAGAACAGAACCAGAGCAGAACCAGAACAGAAGCAGAACCAGAACCAGAACAGAACCAGAACAGAACTAGAACCAGAACAGAACCAGAACCAGAACAGAAGTAGAACCAGAGCAGAACCAGAGCAGAACTAGAACCAGAACAGAACCAGAACAGAACCAAGAGCAGAAGTTCACCAGGCCTGGAGAACCACCTGGAGACAGAAGAACAGGAGGACGGTCAGAACCAGAACCAGAACAGAAGCAGAACAGAACCAGAACAGAACCAGAACAGAACCAGAGCAGAAGCAGAACAGAAGCAGAACCAGAACAGAATCAGAACAGGAGAACAACGACGAAACCCCAAACTGGACAAAAGGTTCAACAGAAGAAAAGCCCCAGAGCTGAACACACCTGTCAGTCAAACATCAGGGAAAAACACACACGATAAAAACAGGAAACAATGAAGACGCAACGAGACAAAATAAAACGAAACTCACATAAAAGACAAACAACAGGAAACACAACAAAAACACTCCTGTTCATTTTGTGGAATTTGACCAAATTCATCCTAAAATCAGACACGTTTTCATGTTTCTAAAGTTGAAAACTGTTTTTGTGGAAACTTCAAAACTAATGTGTCTACACTGAACCTTTCATTACTGATTTATCCCCATTTATTATTAAATCCTCTGGATTTTGTGTTTTTTCACTGTGTGTTGTCTTACATTTAATTCACTGATCGTGTAGATGTTCATTAAAGCTCAGAGTAAAAGCGTCTTTTTCAGTTCGATCCATCCTGAACTGAACATCAGCCCAGCGTGTCCGTCCACTGGCACTGATCCAACTCCATGGGTTTGACTGGAGAATCAATGTTGGAGAAGATGACGGTGTTTCCACGGAACTACGGAGCCTCTGAACGTCCAAATATGGTCAAATCTGATGACCATGAACAGATGAATGTCTGTATTTGACATTAATTACTGACATGTACTGACGGCTTTAGTGAAGGTTCAAAGGTCATGTCTGATGATGTCACAGCTTCGTGGTCTCTGAACGTCTTGGGTTTGTAAATCTCCAGTTCTGTGTTTGTCATGCGGTCCGGGTTTGGAGGATGGGCGTCGTCTTAGCGACCGGCGCAGTTACATAAGCGGTGGGTCGTCCTCACCTTTCCCCGGTCCGCGTGTCTTTGTCTGTCTCTGCGGAGCGTCTCTCGCCGGTGGGCGTCCGTACACAAACCCAGTCACGATTCTGGAGTTTATGAATGTCAGCAGCAGTGATGCTCTGTTAAACGGTGTGAATACACACTGGCTGCTGGGCGTAGGCGGTCCGCACTTTAACGACTCCATTAGCGCCATTCAACCAACAATTCACAGGCGACGATCTCACTTAGATCATCATCACTTCAGAAGGACGACAAGATGAAAAGCCTGTTCATTCATTGTTTCCCAGAATAGAGTCAGCGCCGTCTCATGTCACAACCAGAACAGAACACAACACCTGCTGCTGGGACGCAACCACCTGAAACTGGGGCAACGAGCTGAAACTGAGGCAACCACCTGAAACTGAGGCAACGATCTGAAACTGAGGCAACCACCTGAAACTGGGGCAACCACCTGAAACTGACCCAATGAGCTGAAACTGAGGCAACAAGCTGAAACTGAGGCAACGATCTGAAACTGAGGCAACCACCTGAAACTGGGGCAACCACCTGAAACTGACCCAATGAGCTGAAACTGAGGCAACCACCTGAAACTGAGACAACCACCTGAAACTGAGGCAACGATCCCAAACTGAGGCAACCACCTGAAACTGACCCAACCGGTTGAAATTGAGGCAACGAGCTGAAACTGAGGCAACCACCTGAAACTGACCCAATGAGCTGAAACTGAGGCAACCACCTGAAACTGACCCAATGAGCTGAAACTGAGGCAACCACCTGAAACTGACCCAACGATCTGAAACTGAGGCAACCACCTGAAACTGAGGCCACCACCTGAAACTGACCCAATGAGCTGAAACTGAGGCAACCACCTGAAACTGAGGCAACCACCTGAAACTGACCCAATGAGCTGAAACTGAGGCAACGATTCGAAACTGAGGCAACGATCTGAAACTGAGGCAATGAGCTGAAACTGAGGCCACCCTCTGAAAATGAGGCAATGACCTGAAACTGAGGCAACGACCTGAAACTGAGGCAACGATCTGAAACCAACTCCACAATCTGAAACTGAAGCAACGATCTGAAACCGACTTCACAATCTGAAACTGAGGCCACTATCTGAAACTGAGGCCACGATCTGAAACTGAGGCAACGATCTGAAACTGAGGCAACGATCTGAAACTGAGGCAACGATCTGAAACCAACTCCACAATCTGAAACTGAAGCAACGATCTGAAACCGACTTCACAATCTGAAACTGAGGCCACTATCTGAAACTGAGGCCACGATCTGAAACTGAGGCAACGATCTGAAACTGAGGCAACGATCTGAAACTGAGGCAACGATCTGAAACCAACTCCACAATCTGAAACTGAAGCAACGATCTGAAACCGACTCCACAATCTGAAACTGAGGCCGCGATCTGAAACTGATTCCACATGGTCACATGGTTCGTTCAAATAAAGTTTACAGAAGGAAACAGAATGAAACAAAGCTGAAGTCAAATTAAACCCATTTATGTCAAATACTGATCCGACTTTAACAGAAAAAATCCAACTTTATGATGAAAAAAAAGAGTCCAAACCACATTAAATCCACTGGTTTTAAAGTCACAGGTTATTTCTTTACATTATATGGATGTTTAAACCGTAAAAACCATGAAGTATTTGTGTGGCAGCTTCCAAATGAATCTGTCCCAAATGTTTTATCAATATTTATTCTAATATTATCCTCTGTGTTTTGCATTTTTCAGTGTAAATCATGTATTTTCCTGGATTTAATTCGCTGATCATGCAGATGTTCATCAAAGTTTTAAATAAAAACAGTCTTTTTCAGTCCAATCTGTCATTAACTGAACATAACCCCAGTGTGTCCATCCACTGGCACTGATCCAACTCCATGGGTTTGACTGGTGAATCAGTGTTGTAGAAGATGACGGTGCTTCCACGGTAACTACGGAGCCTCTGAACGTCCAAATATGGTCATATCTGATGACCATGAACAGATGAAGAACTGTATTTAACACCAATTATTTCAACATATTTCTTAAATTGTGTTCAGTTTGTGGCTTTTTTTTTTCTTGCTGATTATTTTTTCACTTTTTATTCATTTTGTTCATTTGATTGATTATTTTGGCTGTTCTGCCTCATTTTGTTACCTGTTTAATTAATTTTTTGTAATTTTTGTTAGATTTTTTTTTTGTTTTATTTCACCATTTTCTTGCCTATTTTGTTTTTTAAACTTAAAGTTTGTTCAGTTTGTGGCTTATTTTGTTATTATTACTTATTATTTTTTATTTATTGTTAATTTTTATTCCTTTTATTCACTACTTTGGCTGTTATTGTTCATTTTGTTGCTTATTTTATAATTTTTTAAAAACTGTTTTAAACAATTTTTTATGCAATTTTTTTCAAATTATTTATCATTTTTTACGTTTTTTTTTAAATCCATTTTTGTTGATTTTATCCACTGTCATTGAGCCAACTCCTTGGATTTTACTGGTGAATCAATGTTGTAGAAGATGACTGTGTTTCCACGGAAACTATGGAGCCTCTGAATGTCCAAATATGGTCATATCTGATGAACTGTATTTGACACTAATTATTGACATAGACTGATAGAATTAGTGGATCAACAGGTATTAAACAGTTTAGATCAGTAGATGGTTTATGTTGACGTTGTTTTTCCAGGTCTTTAAAGGTTAATAAACAGTGGTTTGTGCTTGGGTATAAAAGTTGGTGTAGTTTAGTTTTTCGGCCTCATGGATTCACTGGATTTGTGTCACTGATTTGGAAGCTGTCTGGATATTTTGTCCTTCACATGAAAAGACTGTTTTGGTGACGGTCGCAGTGTTTTCAGGCCGATGTTGACGACTGAAGGTAAAGTTTTTTAAAGTACGAGGACATTAAACATGGGCCGTCGAAGTCGAACTGAACCTAAACGGTGATGATGAAGTGAAGTTTATGAAGCTGAAGGTGTTAAAATGTGGACAAAGTCAACAGAGCAGGTGAGAAAGCAGCACTGGGCGTGTTGTCGGAGTGTTTCCTGGATCTGATCCCACCTCTGCCATTCCTCCGCTCACAGCTCATCCCTCTCCTTGCTTTAATCCCCCTCAATTTACACAAGACCCATCTGTACAAACCACGTCTCAACAACTCATAAAAGCTGATTTCTGGCCCTCGTCTGCTCGCCTGTCGACTGTTTGGAGGAAACCGAAACGCAGCCAGAGTCCTGCCTGTTGAACTGACCCGCGCTGGCCCCAGATCAGTTTCAGATCAGAGACAAAAGTGTGTTTTTAGCAGCTGTTCACCCGCAGTAGAACACATACATACAAAGACTATGTGAAAACCTCCACTTCTAACACTTGAAAACATTGAAAAAGTCCATCTTACACCAATAAACATCAGAATAAACCGCTGTATATTCACACGATAACAATGAAAGGACCAGTTCAGACCCAATGAAGGACATAAAATCCATGATTTATAGAAAACACACATCATTAAATGCACAGTTTGAACCATCAAACATCCACTTTTAACCATAAAACGTGTTTATATCCTTGAACACAGAAAGAAACCATTATAAACTATATTTCTACCATGAAAAATAGAATTAATGCAACATCAGAGTCACAACATATGACCATTAAATTGCTTTAAAGCATCATGAAAATGTCAAAACCAAGGAGTATTCCAGATTTGTCAGATCAAACAATGAACAAAATGCCAGTTTTGTGACATCGAGCACCAGTTTCAGTTCATTTAATGTCAGTCAGATCAACACCAGTTCAATCATCACGGATCAGATCTACGACCACTTATATGAGTGAAAACCAAATTAAAACCCATTAAAAGTCACCATAAACCGCTGAATGCTCATAAACGGTTTACATCAATCAACAGTTAAGTCCACGAAATACAGATTCAGTCTCCAAAAGTCTGTTTTAACCTTTTCAACCTGTAAAACTCATTTAGAAAAACAACAATTTAACCTGTTACTGATCAGTGAGACCATCATCTACTATAAAAATCTAATTTATGTGAATGAAAACTCACAAACTCCACGATTGAACCGCATTTAAACCAAAAACCCCACCCACCCATTTTACTTCATTAAAAAGCCTCTTTTAATCAACTTCAGTCTTGAAAACATCATATTTATATAAA
Organism: Sphaeramia orbicularis; assembly: GCF_902148855.1. Taxonomy (NCBI): domain Eukaryota; kingdom Metazoa; phylum Chordata; class Actinopteri; order Kurtiformes; family Apogonidae; genus Sphaeramia; species Sphaeramia orbicularis. The sequence continues at coordinate 2,973,060 of NC_043976.1, forward strand.
ACTAAATCTCCAAATATGAAGAAAATATCATTGAGCGCTTCAAATCTGGCCAATAATCCCAACACAAAACCAGTTCAGACCATCACAGTCCACTTGAACCCATTACAAACCACACGGAGACCATCAAATGTCCTGCAGAAATAGTTCAAACCACATAAACATCAGCAAAAACACCAAGAATTCGACACTTTACACCAGATCAGACCATCGGAGTCCAGTTCAAACCACTGTTCCACCGGCATCACTGCACTTCCACGTTAAGTACGGAACAATAAACTGACATTTGAGCTCGACCTCATAATCATCATCAGCATCTAAACATGTCCCAGATCTCCCATCAGCCCCTGGGGCGTATTATGACTTGGACTTGATTTATCAGACAAAGCTAAACAACGGATGCTGCCAATGGCTGACGCGAATGGCGAGGAGTTTATGATCTGTCTTATTAAACCTGGGTCGTCTGGTTTGATGGATCTCCAACTTCACAGCTCCCACTTCCTGCGATTGCACAAACATTCCGATAAAACCACAAATAATACCGTCATTTTCTTTGTGACGCCGTAAAAGTCAAATTCAGGGATTAGAGCCGAGTTTCTGTTCAAACCACTAATAAAAGTCAGAATCAAAAACCAACCTTTAAACTGGAAATGAACACAGACTCGACTGATTCCAGAAGGTCAAATATCTGCGTTTTCTACATATTCTTCTGTCGGAGGCGAATCAGGACACGTTCAGGCTTACACCAGGACACATGAGTCCTGGACCACGTCAGGAAGTGGCCTGAGTGACCAGATCCAGGGTCAAAGGTCACAGCTGAGTGTCCATTTACTTCTGGTTATGTCAGATCCTAAAAAAACTCTTCAGTCAAACACCAAATCAACCAAACCAGACTGAGGAAAACCACCATAAGTTGACGTCAGACCTTCAAAAAAACAAAAACAAAACCAGAACGAAAACTAAGACTAAAACCAGCTGCGAAAACGGAAACTAAAATAAACACGAAAATGACATTTAAACACGTAAAAGGCCTCGAGTAAAAACATAACACAAGACTCAACAAATAGAACCATTCACTATCTCTCCACTGTGTTTTCACTGTCTGTCCATTGTCCATCCACTGTCTGTCCACTGTCCATCCACTGTCTGTCCATTGTCCATCCACTGTCTGTCCACTGTCCATCCACTGTCTGTCCACTGTCCATCCACTGTCTGTCCACTGTCTGTCCACTGTCTGTCCACTGTCCATCCACTGTCTGTCCACTGTCTGTCCACTGTCCGTCCACTGTCTGTCCACTGTCCATCCACTGTCTGTCCATTGTCCATCCACTGTCTGTCCATTGTCCATCCACTGTCTGTCCACTGTCCATCCACTGTCTGTCCACTGTCCATCCACTGTCTGTCCACTGTCTGTCCACTGTCTGTCCACTGTCCATCCCTGTCTGTCAGTCACATCAGTGTTTCTTCTTCTTCTGTATTAAATACTGTCAGTTCTACTTCCTCATATCTCAGATCCTGTATATGAAGGTCTCATTGATTCCATCCCTTGTATTTGATCAAACTCCTCTTAGTGAATGAACCCATATTTGATCAGGTTCATCTGGGCTGAAAATCTGACCCTAAAGCCGACAGGAAGTCCACCAGTTTGGACTCAATTGGAATATTTTCTCCGTCGTTGCCGTTCGCAGTCGATGACTTTGTCGACACAGGAAGTAATGTGCGTCCAGGCCTGAAGATGAGCTCAGAACCCGACCCCTGCTGGGTTCAAGGACCCGGTAATCACTGCCTGCAGCTTTAATTTAACTCCACGGCTTCTGTTCAAAGAGGAAGAGCAGCGGAGACCAAGAGAGAAAGCAGCTTCAGCCGGGATTTACAGTTTGAACAGCTGTTTGTGCATCCTCCTGTGGTTCCCACACTGACAAATGGAAAAGATCTGTTCATGGGGAGAGGTGGAGGTGGAGCAGGAGGAGGTGGAGGAGGAGGGGGTAGGAGGAGGTGGAGGTGGGGGAGAAGGAGGAGGTAGAGGGAGGAGGTGGAAGAAGTAGAGGGGGAGGTGGAGCAGGAGGAGGTGGAGGAGGAGGGGGTAGGAGGAGGTGGAGGTGGGGGAGAAGGAGGAGGTAGAAGTCGAGGTGGAGCAGGAGGAGGTGGAGGAGGAGGTAGAGGTGAGGGAGGAGGTGGTGGAGGAGATAAAGGTGGGGGAGGTGGTAGAGGAGGAGGTGGAGGAGGTAGAGGTGGGGGAGGAAGTAGAGGTGGGGGAGGAAGTAGAGGTGGGGGAGGTAAAGGTGGGGGAGGTGGTAGAGGAGGAGGTGGAGGAGGTAGAGGTGGGGAAGGAAGTAGAGGTGGGGGAGGTAAAGGTGGAGGTGGGAAAGGTGGAGGAGGTGGAGATGGAGGAGGAGGGAGGGGAGGTGGACTGAACCTCCATTAGAACCCTCACTGTTCCCCGGCTCCACCCCTTTTGTCCAAATATGGTCATGTCTGGCTCTAACTAACCAACACTGGTGTCATCTAAAACACCATCAAACCTTAGACCAAAGAACAGCAGCAGAAATCTACCAGTGAGTCTGATCAGGACTGGATAACCCCAACCCGGACCCAGGACCCAGGACCCAGGACCCAGGACCCAGGACCCAGGACCCAGGACCCAGGACCCAGGACCCGTTATTTTAACGAGCAGAGGATTTAAAGAAGACCCTCTGATGAACGACCTTCATCCACTCAGAAACAGATCCACAAACCCAGACCTTCAGGATCTGGGTCTTAATGTTGGATCACAGTTTGCTCTGCTTTCTGTCTTCACTGTGTACATTGGGGGGGGGGGGGGGGTCAGTGGGCGGGGCCACACACAGAATGATAACAGAGGGTAATGTGACCCCTGTTGGATCCTTAACAATGTCTGAGACTCCACCCCCTTTGGGTTAAATCCGCAGCTAAACCTCTGCAGACCTGGACCAGGATTAGAAGCATCTAAAGGGAGTGGAACCTCAGCATGGCCTCCTACTGGGGGTGGGGGGGTGAAGGGCCTACAAACTTTAATCCACACGTTCAACAATGTGGAAACTGTAACGACCAAAACCTTTTAAAAGATAAATCCACTAAGAACAACAACATTTTAGTAGGAAACGCCCTAAAAGGGCACCATGTCATAAGGAAAGAAAATATGATACTCGGACAATAAAAACCTACTATGATGACAATAAACACGTCATTTCAGAAATAGTTTATATACGTACAGACAGATAAATATATAGAGATAATAGAATAGTCATAGTTTAAAGAACTGAGTAGAAACAGCCTGAGGAAAAAGTCATACTGTAACGATGATAGTTACAATACGTTGAGCAAAAACTAATAAAATATCATTAAAATTACACAAATAAACAAAAAAATATGGGGATATTTCAAGAAAAAATTATATTTCAAGAAAAAAGGATCCTAATATCACAATAATTCAAGATAAGTCAATTTTATAGTCTATAGTGTCGTCAATATGTTGAGAGAAATCTTCCGATCACAGGTTTCAGAAATTGGAGACATTTGTTGTAATTAATGAAGTCATTTCCCACACTGCGATTAAAAGTGTTGTTTTGATTCTGATTTTAAAAGTGTGAGAATCGAGTCATTTCTCATGAAAAGTCGTCGTTTTCTGAGACTAAAGTTGCTTTAGTTCCAGTTCGGTTTGGTTTCAGTTCAGTTCATACTTGGTCCATGAGTCGTCTTCATCCTTTTTTTGAGGATTTGATCTGTTTAAGACTGAAACTGAGCTCCTGGAGACCAGGTCCAGGTCCTCCAGGCCCAGGTGTCATGCTTCCCTCAGTGCGGTCTGTCAGGCTCCTCCCCCTCCTGATCAGTGCCACATGTGATCCGTGTTAGTAAACACATGCCCAAGCAGCAGCTGGAAACGTGACACCAGTGTGTGCGAGTCTGTCAAACGGCAGGAAACAAACAGCCCCGCCTCCTGATGGGAGGAACGTCCAGAACGCCTAACTCCGTCGGCGTCATCTGCTCGGACGGCGTTTGACTCGTCTGCTGTTTCATGTGGGAGGATCAAAGCTCGACAGACAGAAGCCATTATCCGCCAAAGAAAGGACGTCCCCCGCCCTCTAACAACAAACACAACCAGGAAACACCCCAACCACACACAGGCCTCGCCAAAGCCGCTGCCGCCGCCGCCGCCCAGGCACGGGCGCTACGGCAACCATTAACCCCACAGAGACCGGGACGGACCGGGACGGACACTGGAGAACACCGAGTAGAAGACGACAACGAGCACGACAACACAAATACACAACAAAAACCAACCACCAGAGCCCGTTAAAGCAGCGATAAAAACCAAAGATCAACTAAACCGAAAACTGAAGGGTTCCGTCATCCTGTTCCCGGTGTTCTGTATAGAAGAAAAGAACCTTTAAGTAAAAACAGAAGAACCAAACAGTCCATGAGGTCAAAGACAACTGGACCAAATAAAACCAAGACTAAAATAAGTCCAATGTCAACTCAGTTTTAGTTCAGTCTAAGATCAGTTTGATTCAGTTTCTGTTTAGTTTTGGTCCAGTTTAAGTTCAGTTTTAGTCCAGTTTATCTTTAAACTTCACTCAGTTTTAAGTTTAGTTTTAGTTCAGTTTAATTTTAGTTTTATTCCGGTTTTAGTTCAGTCTAAATTAATTTTATGTTGAATTTTAATCCGGTTTAAGTTTATTTTTTAGTTCAGTTTAAGTGAAGTTCAAATGGGCTGTATGCACAGCTCCACTACTTCCTGAACTCCTGGTGGCTCCTTTACTTCCTGTCTTTCATTATTGGACACACTGATTATTCCAGGTGTGTCTAATTAATCAGCAGTCACAACAAGAAGCAGCAGACACACCTGGAATAATCAGTGTGTCCAATAATGAAAGACAGGAAGTAAAGGAGCCACCTGGAGTTCAGGAAGTAGTGGAGCTGTGCATACAGCCCATTCACTTTATCTTTAAATTTAGTTCAGTTTAAGCTCACATTCATTTTAAACCAGTTTAAGTTTAGTTTTAGTTCAGTTTGTTTTTAAGTCTGGCCCTGTTTTAATAATAACACAGATGTGTTGTATGAATGTCCATCAATCCGCTCAAACACAACCTCCATCAGAACCAAACAGAACCTCCATCAGAACCAAACACAACCTCCATCAGAACCAAACAGAACTTCCTCTAGAACCAAACAGAACTTCCTCTAGAACCAGCAGATGAAGTAAGAGGTAGATCTGATGGTTCTGGTGGATCAGGTGGTTCTGTAGGTCTGATGGTTCTGGTGGATCAGGTGGCTCTGTAGGTCTGATGGTTCTGGTGGATTGGGTGGTTACGTAGGTCTGATGGTTCTGGTGGATTGGGTGGGTCTGTAGGTCTGATGGTTCTGGTTCTGGTGGATCAGGTGGTTCTGTAGGTCTGATGGTTCTGGTGGATCAGGTGGCTCTGTAGGTCTGATGGTTCTGGTGGATCAGGTGGCTCTGTAGGTCTGATGGTTGTGGTTCTGGTGGATTGGGTGGTTCTGTAGGTCTGATGGTTCTGGTGGATCAGGTGGGTCTGTAGGTCTGATGGTTCTGGTTCTGGCGGATCAGGTGGTTCTGTAGGTCTGATGGTTCTGGTGGATCAGGTGGCTCTGTAGGTCTGATGGTTCTAGTTCTGGTGGATCAGGTGGTTCTGTAGGTCTGATGGTTCTGGTGGATCAGGTGGTTCAGTTGGATCAAGTGGTTCTGGTGGATCAGGTGGTTCTATTGGATCAGATGGTTCTGGTTCTGGTGGATCAGGTGGTTCTGGTGGATCAGGTGGTTCTGGTTCTGGTGGATCAGGTGGTTCAGTTGGATCAGGTGGTTCTGTTGGTTCTGGTGGATCAGGTGGTTCTGGTGGATCAGGTGGTTCTATTGGATCAGATGGTTCTGGTTGATCAGGTGGTTCTGGTGGATCAGGTGGTTCTGGTTCTGTTGGATCAGGTGGTTCTGGTGGATCAGGTTGTTCAGTTGGATCAGGTGGTTCTGGTGGATCAGGTGGTTCTGGTTCTGGCGGATCAGGTGGTTCTGGTGGATCAGGTGGTTCTGCTGGTCCAAACTGTGCTGCCTGTTCCTGGACCTCCAGTCGAACACTGGAGCGTCTGGCCGATAAATCCGTCTCATCGTGAGCTTTGGCCTCAGATCTGATGTGACTGTTGAATTATTCCAACTGTTCTGTTTCTACTGAATTTAATTAAGTTTCAAATAAAAAGAAATGAGAGAAACCTCAGGAATGTGATCGGTCTGGAGGCTGAAAACATCCGAGCTGCAGCGACCCGTCTGTTTTCATTGGGCTGTTATGGCATGTGTTTCATGTCCGACCTCCTCGTTCGTCTCTCGAGACAATAAAGTTCTGAGTTCAATTAAAAGTGACGTTTGTGACTGAATGGATCCGAGTTCCCAGGACGAAGCTTTGGAACCAGAGGCCGGACTCGACGGCCACGATGGGTTTGTTTTTCTGGTTTAATTGTCATTTTGTTTTTGTCGCAATTTGTTTTTTCACATTGTTTTCATTTTGTCACGATGTTTTCATCTTGTATGGTTTTTTCATGTCATTTCTGTTTTCCTTATTTTTGCATCTTTTTTGCTTCATTACATTCACGTCCAGTCAGTAGTCATTTTTCCATTGACCCTCAAATTGTACATAAAAATTTGCCTAATGGCAAAACGACAATATCGCCGAAACTCTTGTTTTTTGATTAAAAGTTTTTGTGCTGGCAAGAGATGGTTTTTCGAGCGTAGCGCAAATAGTATATCACGCAAAACTGAAATGGAAAGACCTTTTTCTGCAACTAGAGTCACGTGAATAAAAAACGTAACGTAACATCCATCAACAGAAGCTGATGGACGTTACAACAAGCGAAGAAGAAGAGTTTTAAAAAAAACATGGTGTGGTATGTGTGGACAAACCAGGAAACCGAATTATTTTCTAATTTAGTCCGAGATAGAGGGGTAATATATCATAAAAATAAATATGTCATTAAATCAACTCAAGACTTACGTTCGTCGCCATGTTTATGGAATGACTTCTTGCATCATCTCGCAATAATAAACAAATCAACGCTTTTGTGATTTAATGGATAAACTGACATTACGCACTTCTGTTTTTTTGACATTTAGTAAATATCGGTAAAGTTTTACGCAGATGTCCAACGGAAAAGCGACTACTGGCATCTTTAACGACTAACATTTAACAGTTTTTGGTGCTTTTTTTGTCGTTTTGCATCCCTTTGTCTTTTGCGTCATTCGTAGGGTTTTTTGTTCATCTTTTAATGACCTGAACTTTATTAACTATAAAAAAAATTAAAAATAGAACATGTAAAATATATAATTCCCCACCTTAAGCCAGTTGTTAGTGCCAGTAAACTGAAGACGTGTGTTTTGCATCTTTTTATATAGATTTTCTTACATTATTTTCGTTGTTTTCCATCATTTCCACGTTGTGTAGTTTTTGTGTGACATTTGTCCAACGTGTTGTCTTTTCTGCATCTGATTCACCTCAGATGCATTCAAACTAAATGTCTTCATTTTTCTAGTGGGTTCTGGGTATGAGCAGATTCCCAGTGGTCATGGACAGACGAGGCGTTCAGGGACCCCACCCCCCCTCCTGAACACGCCTGTACTTATGGTGGCTACGGTTCACAAAGAGGAGATGACACGCAGCGACGTCTCACTCTGACCAAAAACTAGGGTCACTTCCACCGGTGGACGCACTCAGAGGTTTAAAGCCTGTGAGGTCAGAGAAATTCGAGGGAAAAATAAACTTAAACCTGCAGCTAATTTGACCATGACTCATAGTCTTAAGTAATTTGTCTGAATTTGCTGCCAAATCTGAGAGAAAACTGGACTGAAAACTTGCTATGACTGAGTTCATTTGGTTTTCTGTTGCTACATTTGCACATTTACTGGTTTTGGTTCCTACTGAAGACTATTTAGGGACTATTTTCAGTAGTGGATGAATTCATAAGATATCTGTATTTGTAGCGGATCGATACTAATCAGGAGGACTGGTTGGTGGTTGGTTTGTGCGTGTGATGTGTTTACGGTCATTAACAGTGACATATCTGCGCTGATCTCCAGGTCTGGACACAGTCTGTGGTTGTTTACTATGAAGTGATTCATCTCCGCAGACATAGAGCATCTTTGGCAGCTGGTCTCACTTCAAAGCGACAGCCAAATGATGTGGTTGGACGACGGCGACTAAAACGAGCCGCCCGGGATTCTAACCAGCAGCGCTTTGACACGACTGTAAACACGCTATAAACACGCTTCAGGCCCGCCGGGACAACGGGACGGACAAACCAGAGGCAAGACGGGTTCTAATTAGACCCACGTTCAGTTTTCAACTAAACAGCTTCAAAAGGTTCACGCTTCATGGGCAACAGCGCCCCCTGGAACAGGAAAAACACTTAACATACAGTCACGGAAAAAAGGTTTTCTTCAGTTTCTTGTTGATTTTAATGCCTGGTCTGACTAAAGGTCCATTTGTTTGGACAAATATAATGATACCAACAAAAATACTTCATAGTAGTTTAATTTAACAGCTGATATCTATCCATGTAACATGTTTTCTTCATAAAAACCAAAATCACTTCAGTTCTTCCATCAGTATCTGTGTCATTGTACTGACAAAAATAGTACTTTTACGGATTCCATGTTTTCTTTTTTGTCTGTTTTAGTCACATGACACACACAGGAGTCAGGACTGGATTATATAACCACTGTTTTTGACGACTTTTGATGGTCTACAAATTTTTTCCGCAACTGTAGATCTCCTGAACATGGAGTTGAACCCTGATCCAGCAGGAAGTCCTGAACTCAACGGAAAATGCAAGTTTTTACCCTTTGATGCCTCTTCTATCCGTTGTCCTCAACAGATTTTAACCAATAAACTTCAGATTTATGTAGTTTCAGCTAAAGACTTCAGTGCTGACAAGTTATAAAAATGGTGACTTTAAGTTGAAGGCTTCACAGATTTTAGTATTTTGCCAGAAATTACTTAATATCACAGTATGCACAAACTTAGTTAAATAAGTTCAATAAATAAAACCAAAGTCCTAGTCTTCCAAGTCCAAATGCTCATCAAACTTCCCACAAACATCTGTGAAAAATATTTTATCATAGGCATGACTGAGGCAAACTGGACCAACAGCGCCCCCTAGAATAATACAAACCTACAGGTTTGGTAGAAACTTGTATCAGATGAAGGTAAACCTTCTTCGATCTGAACCAAAAACCAACGGCAAGTCCAAGATTTAGGTTGAAGATGCGATTTTAGGCCCATTTTTTTCTCCACAATTTCTACTTTGATGACATCTACGTTTTCATCCCTTTATCGTTTGTGATTAAAACTCATTGAAAGGTTGGTTTTGCTATGGTGAATCCCTAGATTTTAGTTTTGGTAGAGATCGCCCAACAGCATCACCTTCCAAACATGAAGCATCTGCACCTGTAGAAGAACCAGATTTGGTAGAAACATGTATCAGGTCCAGAAGAAGAAAAAGTTCTCTTGGGCCTGACCTTTAAAGCCAACAGGAAGTCGCCACATTGGGTTGAAAATGTCCTGATGTTGAACTGTTGAAACAGGAAGTAACATTTACCTCTGCTGCCCCGAAGGTGCGACGACCCAATCACCAAAAACTGCTGCTTTGATCGCGGTAGTTGTTCTTTTCAGACGTTTTTGTCTTCCTCAGTTGTCAGAGGTCAGTGAACTCTGCTGGGTTGCTAGTTTGAATCCCCCCCAGACAGAACGGGCCACCAGAATAGATCCAACAATGAGTAGTTTATTCTGTCTGCCAGAGCGGGAAGGGGAGGCCGAGGTTAGAACGACATGAAAGTGGACAAGGAATGTCGCTAATGATGTGTTCAATTAAGTTCAATTAGCCTAATTGTCCTCTGTGTGTGCGTCGGGGGGACAGGGACCGAGCAGAGGAATTTATACTGAAAGGAAACAGATAGATATTGTGTCGGAGCTGCGAAACGGAGGTTGACACTTCTACGCCAAGAATCCAGTTGTCCCTCCTTCCGTCCACATCTCCGTTGCCCAAAATAATTACTGCAGTCCCAGAATGCATCAGTTATTCCCAACAAAGCCCAGGACCGGCTGGGTGCAAACTATTCTCACGGCAAGTCCGGTTACATCTTAGAAAAACAGCCAGGGTTTATCCAGTGGTTCAAAGACCGACTTCAAGTCCCTGTTTGGTTTGAAATAGTTTCTTGTTTTGCTTTTGCGCAAACGCCCACAAACATTTATGTCAGTACAGTGAGCGCAGAGTTCGGGCTACTTTTGTTTTTATTTGGAGGCACTGATAACTCTATCACTGGACTACAACTCCCAAGACACATTTCATCAACTTCAATGCACATCCAATCTCAGAGGCTCCTCTGGAAACTTCACTCTTGATAACGTTTGTTCATCCCAACTGAAAATCGCAATGTTGTTCATAAACTGTACGCAGTTTTTTTTACTAAATTGTGCTTGTTCTAGTCTAAACTTGACCTGGTGGTTTTCTCATTCAATCTCAGGAAACTGAAAATAAGCAAACAGATATTTACTTAGTAAATGAGTTAACGAGTTCAACCAGGACTAGTCTGAATCATGAAGCACTTGAACTAACCGATGACCTACCATCTTCCATTTCCCCATTTAACAAAACCAAACCACAGACACACTAAGTATCATGACGTAGTTTTCAGTTCAATGACCACTGTTATTTACACAAAAAAGGTGGAGTTAACACTAGCTGTCCAATCACAGACGTGGACAGGAATACAGTGACTATAAATCTACGCTACGGTTGTGGTCATGTTGGTTTAATGGAGGCAAGTGGGTGGAGTCAGAAAAGAACTGACTGAAAACCACACCCACATCCTTTAACAATGTCAAAACAACCCCTGCCCACATCCAATAATAGCGTCATAATAAACCCCGCCCAAATCCACGAATAGTGCCATTACAATCCCCGCCCATATCTATTAACAGTGTCATAATAAACCCCAGCTACCTGAGCTAATTAGCAGACTAGCTGACATATCACAGAATTCAATACATATTAATGCTAACATCATGCTAACAAATGCAGCTGTTTAGCAAACCAGTCTGAATGTTGGATGTTAATGCTAGTAAAGAACAGACGCTAATGCTAGTAAAGAACAAACAGATGCTGACGCTAGTAAAAAACAAACAGACACTAATGTTATTAAAGAAGAAACAGACACTAATGCTATTAGAGAGAAAACTAATGCTATTGAAGAACAAACAGATGCTATTGCTAGTAAAGAACAGATGCTAATGCTATTAAAGAACAAACAGATGCTAATGTTAGTGAAGAACAACAGACGCTAATGTTATTAAAGAACAACAGATGCTAATGCTAGTAAAGAAGAAACAAGTGCTACTGCTATTAAAGAACAACAGATGCTAATGCTAGTTATGAACAAATAGACAGCATTCACCTGTCATCACAGAGACCACGCCCTTAATTATGCAGACCTTTTCATCTTAATATTAACCTGTACAGGTGAGTTAGACATAAATCCATGGTTGGAGATTTTGTTTGAAAAGATTTACGAACGCGACACTAAAAACCAGTTACCTTATTAACCCTTTAAAACCTGCTTCAAAACACAGAGCTGATTTCCACTAAAAATAGAAGATCCACAAATACTTCGGACACAAAATCCCGCTGATACCATTGATTGATACACTTTGGCACAGATCATGTTCAGCTCGGTTAGGGTTCAGAAAAAGATTCCGGTTGGGGCTACGATGAAAACCTCACATGATAACCTCACATGATAACCGTTATAAAAACACTGGACATGAGCTAGTCCACAGTTTGTTTCTCCTCTATCACTACGTTCACACAGCAGGTCTCTATGCACAGTTCTGATTTTTTTGTGTTTTCGTTCGTATTCCACATCAATTGCGACTTCTATCAGTTTTGAGTCTGAACTGAATGTGACCCTGAAGTGACCCACATGCACTAAAGAGGTGCTGACCATGACCATGCAGACAAACACTGGATTTACGGAAGGAAATATGGAGGCATCTCGTCTCAGCGCAGAATTGTGACGTTTGTCTCATTTCAGTGACGTAAACCTTGGATAAATGCGACATGATCGTTCAGACTGAAGTCGCATTGCAAAATATCAGATTTAGGACCACATATGGAAGTGGTCTGGGTCGGATTAGGGCTGTTCAAACTGTCTTTAACAGATCGGATACAGGTCATGTATGGGTAAAAAAAATCGGATTTGGGCCATGTTTACCTGCAGTCTGAACGTAGCTAACGTAGTCCAACCATCGCCCACTCCCTCTAAGGTTTGTCCATATTTAATAACATCCAGTGCTTCATACATGCACTTACATACATGACCACAAGAGGTCACTTTACTGTATTGGACATAAGTTTGATTTATATCTTTTATATTCAACTGTAGTTTATCTTTTTTATTTTGTTATTTTTTCTTATCCTGTTTAGTATTTAATTGCAAAGTGAGAGAAGAAACAGTATCTTAATTCTCTGTCTTGTGCATTTAATGAACTGACAATAAAAAAAATCTTTGACATCCGTTGTCAAATGAAGCGTCCAATTAACAACCAATCACTCCATCATGACCACTAGATGTCACTACACAACAGTGTTAGTTTTTTTTTTTGTTTTTTTTTACTTTTAAATTAATTGAATCCTAATGAATGTAGTAGAAGTTTTACTTGTTTTGCATTTCATCACACCAGGCTTTTTCAGTTTTGCTGGTGTTATTGAGCACATTTAAGTCTGGTTGTTGGTGTTTAACAGTGTTTGGTTGTTGATCCTGTGAGGTTTTTCCTGATCTGTTGTTGTTGTTGTTGATTTATTTGTCAAACTGTAACAGGTTTCCCTCAGCGTTTCTCTTTAAATAAAGCTGCTGCTCTCAGTCTGTCTGCACAGATGCACTTCATACAAATCTTTTCCATCTGCTGTTCCAGACTCTCGCCTACAGAAGCTCACACAGAAAATCCAGAGGAGGAAGTCCACGTCACAGTCCCGCCCACACCGCTTGACTGACAGGTGAGTTGAGACGAGAGAGAGCACTGCAGGGAAGGTTTATGTAACTGCGAGGGTTTCAACGTCGAAGCAAAAAAAAACACACAATGAGCTCAAACAGGTGACGACCAATGGCATAATTAGATTAACTCCTGGTAATTATCCGGGAAATTAGGCTTTCAGCAATAAATCCGAGTCAGAAGTGGAAGACACAGCAGCAGTCACGGGTCATGGGAGTTGAAGCAGTGACGATTTAAGAGTTGAGGACGAAAAAACACCAGCGACACATCATTGAATACAACTGGGATTAACTTTGTTTTTGATGTAAATCCATCGTTTTGTCCCCGAAAAATCATCTTAAATTCAGCTCCTGCGTGTGGACAAAACTCGACTGAAAACAAAAAAAACTCTTCTAGTCTTAGTAGAAATAAATGAAGCCAATAAACAAATGGATTGTGGGAAAATTTCTGAGTTGAAACGTAGCAGCGAGCCCGTTTACATTCACACCAATATTCCGATCATTATCTGATTTCCAGAGTTATCCGATTATTCCAGGGATCATGTAAACAGGATAATCTGATCGTCCTTATTCGATAACGGCAGTAATCTGATTGTGAGAAATCGGATTAACACACCTAGATTTCTGTCTTCTGGAACAGGTTAATCGAATTTATTTTGTTCTTTTACATCTGTGCATGTGTAAAAACAATTAAAAATAGTAGAGAATGGAAGTTACGTAGTCAAACATGAGCTGAAGACAAAAAACAGGAAGTTTAAATCTACCATCACTACATACGTACGTACTCCGGAAGAAATCCGATAATTGACTGGAGCGTCTAAACCAGGGTTTTTGGATAATCGTATTTCTTAAGTGCATGTAAATGCGTTACATCTGATTATTACAATTATCCGAATACTCCCAGATATCAAACTTTTATGGTCATGTAAACAGATTCAGTGATGATTTAACAGTCGGAGACTGTGAACTTCGACGGACCATTTAATAAATCTAAAAAAAAAACTATCATTAGCAACATATTCGACCATTAACGATACTTTAAAGCTTACACAGCTGCTGTAAAATGTCAAATCTAATCACTATTTACAGCAGAAAACACTTTATACGACCTGAAATCAGTGGCATGAAACTGGACTGAAAACAAAAAAACTCCTCTAGTTTTAGTAGAAATAAGTTAAAGACCAAGTCTCGATCAGCACTCGCCAAACTTCACACAAACGTCTGCGAAAAACATTTTACCACAGTGGTGTCTGAACCAACAGCACCCCCTAGAATAACACAAAACTACAGGTTTGGTAGAAACACCTGCTTAGATCTGAACCAAAACCAAACAGGAAGTCGGCCATGTTGGCTTGAAAACACCGTTCCTTTGTACAGGTTTGAAAAGGAGGAAGTTCTTTAGCGCCACCTGGTGGACAACAGACCGCAGACAAATACACAACAAAACACACAACCACTGTAGGGGTCAAAGGTCATACCGCTCTGTGGCTGACATAGTGCCGCCGAGCAATGCAAAAAGGAAAGATGAGAAGAAGAAGAAAAGAAGAAGACGATCTGAAACATCGTCAGTAAAAAGCAGACGTCGAAACCAAGAAAATACTGAGTTTAACGACAGAAGCAGAAACATGATCCAGATCAGCTGGATTCATCTGGTTTGGTGTTTGATTTGTCGTTTCTTTGTGTTAATGTTTAGATTGAAATCAGACACACAACGATGATATGAAATAAATCTAATAAATCTAACGTATAATTAATGTCAGACTCATTAAACCTGTTTGATTCACAGGAAGATGAAAAGCAGATGTTTGTGTTAACGCAGTAAAAAAGGAAGAATCTGTGTGTGTGTGTGTGTGTGTGTGTGTGTGTGCATGTGTGTGTGCAGGTGGAATTAAGCAGGTGGACACATAACAGGCGCGCACACACACACACACACACACACACACACACACACAGAAGATTGCTTCCACAGCTGCATTTCACCCTCACACACTAACACAGACTCACAACACAGACACACACAACACAGACATGCAACAGACACACAACACAGACTCGCAACACACACTCACAACACAGGCACACAACACAAACACACATTCACAACACACACTCACAACACAGACACACAACACAGACTCACAACACAGACAGACAACACAAACACACACTCACAACACACACTCACAACACAAACACACACTCACAACACACACTCACAACACAGACACACAACACAGACTCGCAACACAGAAACAACACAGACACACAACACACACTCACAACACACACTCGCAACACAGACACGCAACACAGAGTCACAACACAGACACACAACGCAGACTCACAACACAGACACAAAACACAGACACACAACACAGACTCACAACACAGATACACACAGATTCACACTGTGGTATTCATCATCTGCCTCTTTATGACACACTGTCATTTCACACAACAGACACACACACAGATACAGACACACACACAAATACACACAACACACCTCCTCACATTATTGCATCTGCAACACATAGGTAGAGGGTACACAAACACACTACAACACACACACACACACACACACACACACACACGCACACACACACAAACACACACACGTGCCAACAGACACACAGAAGTAAACATGTATTTGATCCAACACACGTTCACCTACTGTAAACACTCACACAAAGGGACACACAACACTGATACACAACAGACTCACACTGATACACAGACACACACACAGACTGACACTGACACACACAGACTGACACAGACACACACACACACAACACACACACACTCACCAGCTTCTGCGAACGTGATGATCTCCGTCGTCTCCTGTGCGTCGCCGCCGTCTCCCGTCCTCGCCGCTGCGCCCGCCGCCGCCGCTCCTCCCCCTCGTCCTCTTCCTCCTCCTCCTCCTGCTCCAGCCCGGCCTCCACGCCCTCCTCGCGCCCCCTGTGGCTCCTCCTCCTCCCCCTCGATCTGCACGCTGCCGTCCTCCGCCACCCGCCCCACATGGAGCTTCCTGAGGGCGTTGAGGAGCGCGGCACGGGGCACCGGCCGGGTGATGTTGGGTCGGGCCTGGAGGTGCAGCATGTTGAGGATGTGTCTCTTCACCGCCTCCACCACGTCCTGCTGCGCCGCCGCCACCGCCGCCGCCGCCTCCTCCGCATCCTCGTGCCCCGGCGGCAGGTCGTCAGCTTCGTTTCGGCGCATCCTCGCCAGGGCGCAGGACGGGCAGTGGGACGCGGCGTTCGGCGGCGACTGGTGAGGATGGACGGCCAGGGACGGAGGCTGGACGTCCCAGGAGGAGCTGCAGGTCTGGACCAGGAGCAGGAGGACGGTCCAGCTGAGGAGGACCAGCGCTGACATGGCTGGAGGAGACACTGGAGGATGCAGCAACCGCAGGAAAAAGTCACAAAAGAACAACAACAACAAAAAAAAACAGTCCTGGTCGAGGAACGAGAAGATCTTTTATTGTCTTGGAAGTTTTTTGGACGCTGCAAAGTTCAGCTCAGCTCACAGTCCACCTGTGAAAACGGAGGGGAAAAAAAACTGCAAAGAAACAAGAAGAGAAGGACGACAAAAAAAAGAAAAAAAAAAAAAAAAAAAAAAAACACGCCGGAGAGAGAAAATGAGTAATCCTTATCTTTTTTGTCAGGGACAGATGGCTGGAAAATGTGGAGGCGTCAGAAGAAAGAAAGAAAAAACAACAGAAGAAGAAGAAGAAAAAGAAGAAGAGGGAAAAACTGTGCAGAGTGGAGGTGATGAATGGATGTGGAGAAGAAGCTGAAGGCGGTGGCGTCCGGTGGCGTCCGGCTGTTGACTGACAGGCGGAGGAAGTTGTCCACGCCGGGACCTTCTCCTCCTTCTCTGCTCGGAGTGCGACGCTCTCACCAGTTGAATGGTTTTGAGGGCTGGACTCTCTCTCCTCGCCTTTTCTTTTCCCTCCCTCTGCTTCTCTCTCGCTGTGGCAGCCTCCCACCGTAATTATACCTCCTCCTCCTCCTCCTCCTCCTCTTCTTCCCTCCAGTCTCCTCCCCTCTCCCTGCTCTGTGACTCATACCAACTTTTACCTTCTCCTCCCTCCTTTCTCCTTTTCTTTATTTATTCCTTCCCTCCCTCCCGCTCTGTGTTCGCCTGTTGATGGAGCAAAGCTGGGATTCCTTCCCCCCTCCCTCCCTCCCTCCCTCCCTCCCTAACCCCCCACCTCCCTCCACCTCCTCCTCCTCCTGTGAATGAGTGTCGAAGGGGAAAATAGCTGAATGACTTGGACGTCCATCTGTCTGACGGTCTATCAGTCGGTCCGTGTTTAGTCTGGTCTCTTCATGACATCACGTTTTCATGACTGTTCGCTCGTGTCCTGTCATGTTCATGTGTCACGTCCGAGGTGTCGTGTCGTGTCGCGGTCGGCGTGATCTGAGGATTCCTTCGCAGGTCGACCCACGAGTCAGGAGCCAGTCATCTGCGCCGACACAGGAACCTCCATGTGGAAACATTCAGCAGAATTTGGTAGAAGTTTGGATTGTGGTTTCTGGGGAGGTTTTAGAGGAGTTCTAATGTTTTCCAGGACTTACAAACCCTCATGTACCCTATTAGAACCACTTCCATCTCTTTAGAACCAGATCTGGACCTGGTTTCTTCATAAAATGCCACAAGAACTGCATCAAAAACACCAGAAAACTTGACAAAAACTGAGTTAAAACCACAACTACCATAAAATTGGTGTGTTTTCGGTGCAGTTCTTTAAAGACAAACCAGGTGTGGAAGTGGTTCCGGAAGATTTATGACATTACACAAGGGTTTCCACAGGGTCTCGACGGTGACTATTTGACCTTAACTACCTTTTTTTTTTGCTTCTGTAGTGTCACTGTTGGCATGAGCTGAAGAAGAATCCTATTCAAAGTTGAAAGATCAAAAACACCAGAACTATTACAGAGTTAAAGATAAACCAGTCGTACACCTGGTTCTGTAGAAGGTCAGTGGATCGTACAAGGGTTTGAACCAGGTCTTGACTAACTTTGCGTCCGTACTGTGGTCGTTGGTGTGAATGGAAGAAGAATCATTCAAAGGTCAAGTCACCTGTCAACATTTTATGTTTCTATAAAATTGGATTTCTACTTTGATTGAAGTTTCTAAAGAGATTTCAGTGAATTTCTAAAGTTTTCCAGGACTTAAAAACCCTCATGTACCTTATTAGAACCACATCCATTCATTCAGAACCAGATCTGGACCTGGATTCTTCATAAAATGCCACAAAAACTGCATCAAAAACACCAGAAAACTTGACAAAAACAAAGTTAAAAAGCTTCACCACCACATAAACTGTCTGTAAACCTACTGAGGGCCAGGTTTTGGTCCAGTTCTTAAAGAGCTGTTTCTTAAGATCTGGACCAAAAGAGTTAAAGACAAACCAGTTGTGGAACTGGTTCTGTAGAACATCAGAGGATTATACAAAGGTTTGAACAAGGTCTTGACTCATTTCCGTCCATAGCGTGAACTGAAGAAGAATCCTGAACTGGTTGATCCAGGACTCAACTGTCAATAATGTATATAACGTTTAAATAAAGTTCTACTTTAGATTGTGGAGGAGGATTTAGAGCAGATTTAATGTTTTCCAGGACTTCAAAACCTTCATGTACCTCAGTAGAACTGAAGAAAAAGTGTCTTTTTCAGTCCAATCTGTCATTAACAGAACATAAACCCAGTGTGTCCATCCACTGGCATTGATCCAAATCCATGGGTTTTACTGGTGAAGCAATGTTGTAGAAAATGACAGTGTTTCCACGGTAACTACAGAGCCTCTGAACATCCTAATGGGTCATATCTGATAACCATGAAAAGATGAAGAACTGTATTTTACACCAATTATTGACATGGACTGATAGGATTAGTGGATCAACAGGAATTAAACAGTTTAGATCAGTAGATGGTTTAGCTTAAAGGTGGATGTTTGGGTCTTTAAGGGTTAACCCCCCCCCCAGGCATCCTACACTCAGATGTGAGTGTAGAGGAAGCAGTGACAACGCAGAGTTACACAGCGAGGCTTTAATCAGACGTCTGGGATTCTCCGACTGTTCTGACATCAGCTCGGTGTGTTGTTGTTCAAACCAGCTCATGCCGGTGTGAGGTCAGCGTTCACTCAGTTTCCTTATAAAGAGCTGCAGTGTGTATTATGGAAATTAACTTGTCTGCACCGGTGGCTTCTTTAAATAACTCCAACCTGTGAGTCATGAACCTGTCGTAACGCCGGCAGCAGCGCTGATGTGCTTTGTTTTCAGAGTTGCCTCCGGGGCTGAAAAACCGCATCCCAAATACATCCAACAGCACTCGCTTGAAACGAACCTCCTCAACTCTGCCAGCTCCATTATTATGTTCTCATGTTTTTCAAACCGCAGAACTTTATTTAAAGTTTGAGCGGAGATCCCAGGGTTTCCAAAGATGCCAAATCTGTCAGACTGCATTGTGGGAAAGTCAACGACTGACGGCTTTTGTTTGATGCAGTGAAGCAGCTGCGAGAAACATGTTGAAGCAACAAAACTGCAGCAGAACGATGACATGTAATGTGCGCCTGGACATGGAACAGGGTTAAAGAAGCACCGAACATCTACAGATCATGGGATGTAGAAGCAGGAGTCGGTGACAAAGGAGGGTTTGGAAACGGAAACGTTCCCCAATCATCTAAAAGCACGTTTGAAAGGGTTAACTCTGTTAGGTTCATGTCCTTTAGAGCAGAAGGACCAACACTGTGAAGGTCCAACGACTCACCATCAAACAGAACAAATACATCAGAACCGTTTTTATGTCTCATGGTTTGTGGATGTGGGCGTGGAAAAACCCTCTACAACTACAGTTTAGAACTTCGACCCCTGAGGTCTGACTGAGACCAGATTTGGCAGAAACATGTATCAGGTGAAGATGCACAAAAACCCTCCCAAAAACCCAACAGGAAGTCCACCATGTTGGTTTGATGATGACGTTTTGACCATGTCCAGTATCTGTGCTGGAACAAACGCCTCCTACAGAACGAACCTGATTGGTCCATTTCATCTAAACACATTTGAGACCGAAGTAGCATCTTCCAACTTGGTGTTAAAATGGAGGCTGTTCATGGAAACGTCACCATTTTGATCTTTTTTTTTTCCCACAAAGTTTTTTAGACGAAACTGACGAACATTGGGTTAAAGGTTTCGTTAAAGCAGAACAGGTAGTGGCAGGAAAAATGGAGCACAAGTGCCACATTCCATCCAACACAGTGAAGTTTGGTTCGGTTTGGGGTTCAGTTGATCTCAGTAATAGAATTCAATTTGTGTTTCCATGGTAACGACACACAATGCTTTTAGCTATATACACATTCTATACATCTACGGAACCAGAAGAACATCAGCTGAAAACTCACCAAAATCAATTTTTAGAAAATAGAACACAGCTCAAACAACCGGCACTTAAACCAGGGGTTTCAAACTCTACTGACCTGGGGGCCGCTGGAGGTCCAGTCTGGGTCCGGCTGGGCCACATTAAGTATTCCACAAAATAAGGGATTTTTGACCTTACTCGCAGATAGTAACATGTACTTTTTGATGAACTCTCCTTCTTTGAACGTCTTTCCAGTCCTAGAAATCATCTCCCTCACCACGTAGCTGCTTCAGCTGCTGCTTCATTCTCTTCATTTACTTTCTTGAATAAATCTTGTTTCCTCAATAGACATTTTTTCAGATCGTCGACCCGGTTCTTTCTATTTTGTAAACTCCTCACCATGTCTACTTGAGTAATGACATCAGATGTTGTATTCCTTATACATCGCAACTTTCTTTGTGTATATGAGACTCGTAGCGGTGCCCCTGTGCGCCACAAAAAAATATTCTGTCTCCCACTTTCCTCAAATTGCTCATTGTCGTTGTCTTCACAGCTTGTTTTAACAGAGACATAGATAGATAGATTTAATGTATTGGTCCCCGTGGGGAAATTCGTCTTCACTGACTGAAAACATTACAGGAAAAAAAAAAAAAAAATGACTGAACTGGGTGGTGGCAGATATTTTCCGTCCACTTGGTGTCGCTCCAGAATATGTTTCAACTAAGTGACTAACGGTCATACTTCCTCAGGTACTTCGTGGTTGGCTAGCTTGACAACCGCTGACAACAAATGACACCGGAAGCTGTGACGAGACTGTCTATGGTAGCCCATAAGTGATAAAAATAAAAAGGTGGCAAGACTCAGCAAAAAGGTGCGTTTGAGAACATCGTGCAGACCACACTAACACTAAACTTTGAAGTCAAATAGAGAGCAACAAAATATCATCCCGTGGGTCTCAATTGGCCCCCAGGCCACGAGTTTGACACCCCTGACCTAAATAGACAAATCTGTAAACTGGCCTATGTGACGAATAATCTAATAAAACAACAGATAAACTAATGAGAAGAGCAACAATAAAGGTCACATAACGAAGAGATGATGTTAAATATTGCCTTGCCTTTCGCTGTTTTCTGATCGTAACTTCTGCTGCTATCAATGCTAATCCGCTGGTTTGTGTCACACTGAAATGATTCCCACTGGAAACACATGGACTGGGGTTTAACAGCGTTTTAAAAGTGAGGGCTGAATGTTTGTTGCATGATATTATTGAGCATCTCACATGGTAATATTGCAAGTCGCTGCATTGCCACGGCAACGGCATTCCAAAAAGTGACCATTTTGACCACGTTTCACCACAAATAGTTGAAAGTGACCAAACATGAAGTCACTCGGGTTCATATGTAGGAGGAGTTTGGTTCCAAATAACAAAAACCAAAAAAATGTATCTTCAGTCCAAACTGGTGGCGTTTCTGTTGGGTTCAGGGTTCGGTTTCATCTGAACCTGATCCATGTTTCTATTAAATCTGGTTTTACAGACATTTCTAAGGCGCCACAATGATCCAACTGGAACTAAACACAATCTGGTGAATTTCCATGACACAATTAAAAAAAAAAGGTCCCATTTGTTTCTGGTCATGTGAAGGGTGTTTAGATGAAACCGACCAAATCTGACATCACACAGATGATTAAACCGGGTCCAAACACTGTGGACGTAAAGATGGTAGGAAGTGCAGACATGGGGCCAAAATTGTGTATTCAAGCCAAAATGGCCGACTTCCTGTTGGGCTTTTTTATGCGTCTGGACCTGATTTCTACCAAAATTACATTTTTTCTTGGTCAAACTTCTTGTATGAAAAAAGGTAAACGACACGCACATCCAAAATTAGAGGTGTGCAGGATCCCAAAAAGTAGAACGTGAAAAAATAAAGGAAGGTCCGCACAACCTGTGAGCTCCCAAACCATTTGAATGGTTTGGGAGCTCACAGGTTGTGCGGACCTTCCTTTATTTTTTCACAAACTTCTTGCATGGACTGTTTTTTTCCCCCTCTGACGCTACTAAAGCCACACTCAGTCATATTTATCTCTTCAGAAATGTCGTTCTTTTGGGAGCTTTCAGTCGAGTCTCAACACTGACCCCGTTTACATCCACATTAAAATGCTGATCAGTATCTGATTTCTGGAAATTATTCCAGTGATCGTGTAAACAGCATAATCGGATCTGTTTTATCAGATAACAGCAGTTATCTAGATTTCTCCCCAATACTCTGATGTCTTCCTGCATGCGTGCAGGTTAATCAGATTTATTTAGTTCTTTTACGTCTGAACATGTTGAAAAGCACATAAAAAAAACCAGAAGTTACGTAGTCAAACATGAGCAGAAGACAAAAACAGGAAGTTTGATTCTACCACCGCTACGTACATACGAACTCTGAAAGAAATGCAATAATGGAGTTAAATGTCTAAATCAGGATTTATTGATTATCGTATTTCTGAAGTGCATGTAAACACATCGGATCTGATCATTACAATTATGAGATTATAACATTTATCAGATATTTAGGGTCTTGTAAATAGGGTCAGTGTTTAGTCCTCCAGCCTGAATAAGGTTAAAGTTCAGAGGAGACTCACCTGAGGAGGTCGGATGGTTCTCAGATGTTCCTCTGCGGTTCTTCTCCTTTGATCAGATAGATCGTAGAGTTCAACATCAGACGGAATCAGATCATTGGGTTGCAACTGTGGATGTTTACATGACCATAAAAATCCAATAACTCACAGTAATCCGATAATTGTCACAATCACATGTGGCAAGTTTACAGTCACTTCAGAAACGCGATAATCGCAAAACCCTGGTTTATATGTTTCAGTTCATTATTGGATTTCTTTTGGAGTTCGTATGTACGTTATGATGTAAGACGTACATTTCCTGTCATTTTCAAAATGTCTTGTCGCCCATGGCAACACCTACGGTGTCAGCGTTATCTGTCCTAATGTGGGAGGAGCTAATAAGACGACAAAATAGGTCACATGTTGCTACTATCCTTCATTTCATTTCATTATTTGTTTATGTTTGTCATTTGGCTCATAGTGTCGCTGCGTAATTTCAGTTCATAAAGATTTTTTTACACATATGCAGATGTAAAAAAAAAAAAAAAAGAAAGAAATCAGATTAACCTGTATTAACCTGTATACAAGCAGGAAGACATCAGTGTATTGAGGAGAAATCTAGGTGTGTTAATCTGATTTAACCTAATCAGATTACTGCTGTTATCAGATAAAACCGATCAGATGATCCTCTTTACATGATCAATAATAATCTGAGAACTGCAGAAATCAGATACTGATGTCAGTGTTGGTGTGGATGTAAACGGACTCGGTGATGATCAGGCCTCTGGGTCGTTATGTTCTGAGCTGAATCCAGACTGAACTGCTCCATCTAGTGGACATCAGGAGTAAAGCCATGTGACCTCAAAGCACCTTCTCAGCCTCTGGAGGTGGAGTTTTTTCAACATCTACAGGTTCAATTTCTTCATTTCCTCAGCTTCGTGATGGTCATGTTGTCAGTCCAGCTGTGAGTCTGTGATGATGTGTTGATCTGAGCTCAGAGGAGACGATGAAGATGAAAAGGAGGAGGAGGAGGAGGAAGAGGAGGAAGAGGAGGAGGTCACCACCTCCACAGCAGGAGGAAACCATTAAATATCACCTGAAGAGGAGGTGATGGAAGACGACGAGCAGCTCAGAGCCAGGAGCAGATACTGAGGGAAAAGCAGAAGTGAAACTCATATTAAATCACAGGTGTCAAACATACGGTCCACGGGCCAAAACCGGCCCACCACAGGGTCCAACCTGACCATAGGATGAATTTATCAAATGCAAAGATTAGACTGAACACATTAACAACCAACGGATTCAAACTCCTTTGACTTCAGGGATCACATATGGGGCCATTATTGTAGCAATATTATTTGCAAATGTGTGTGGAGAGTTGAGTGTCCGTATTTCAATCTGTCTGTGCGCAGTCGGATTTGCAAATGTGTAAATGAATCTGTAAATGCGTGATGAGATTTGTGTGTCTGTACAACAATCTGCAAATGTGTAAAACAACTTGTGTGTGTGTAATCAGATTTGAAAAGTCAAAGTATTTTCACTACAAGACCCAGAAATACAGACAAATCATTGGTTACAAGTCAAGCGGCTTCTCGATTGGCTCTCTTTACACACGTGAAGAAGAAGATTAATCTTCTTCTTCCATGGATTCCATGACCCTTTTAAAATTAACAGTGAAAAAGATCTTTCACTGTTCATTTTAAAAGGGTCATGGAATCCACCTTGTGAAGAAGAAGAAGATTAATCTTCTTCTTCGATTTTTAGTGGCAGTTGGTGAACCTTGCAAGCACAACTCACGTAAACTCACGTCAGGTACAAGAACGAGCAAAGCCGAACGCAGCCGGAATGAGGGAGCCTGTGAGCCTGAGCCCAGGGCAGCCTGAGCCCAGGCACGCAAACCCTGGTTTTACAGACGAATCCAGCTGCGCATTTGTGGATCTGTCACGGCAGGAGTGTAGCAAAATTCATGTGTGTAAAGAGAGCCAATCGAGAAGCCGCTTGACTTGTAACCAATGATTTGTCTGTATTTCTGGGTCTTGTAGTGAAAATACTTTGACTTTTCAAATCTGATTACACACACAAAAGTTGTTTTACACATTTGCAGATTGTTGTACAGACACACAAATCTCATCACGCATTTACAGATTCATTTACACATTTGCAAATCCGACTGCGCACAGACAGATTGAAATACGGACACTCAACTCTCCACACGCATTTGCAAATAATATTGCTACAATAATGGCCCCATAATCACATACACACCAGGTGGATCTCAAATGAGTCTGGTTTTAGTAAAAAAAAAAAAAAGTCAAATTACATGAAAATGTTGACATTTACAAACCAAAACATGAATAAATAGGAGGATATTCTGCCTGTTACTGTTTTGTGTATTTGTAGATCTACTGTGGTCTGTTAGAATGAGAAACTGAGGCAGAATGTTCTTCAACTGACAGTTTTCTTAAAAACATTCAGGTTGTTCATATTTGTTCATGGAATGTTCAAGTACATTTTTTGTGTAAATATTTTCATATTGGAATTTTATTTTTTTCACTGTAAAACAGAGAAAACTTTGGCATTGACATTACGTATTGGTTCTTAGTGTTAGTATTTTACTGGTGGGGTCCAGTTGAGGTCATATTAGACTGTATGTGGTCCCTGAACCCCCCCCCAATGAAATGAACCAGTTCAACCACTGAGAACATGAAGCAAATGATCAATGAAATTAACACCAATATAAATACAGAATAAATGCAATATACAAGACTATATGTATATAAATGCATGCATATAAATATACAAGAAAATGAATAAAAGTTAACATAATAATAAAGAAAATTATGAAAAAAATGAACAAATCAATAAAATGAGCAAAAATTAACAAAACATACATAGTAAAGAGTTTGAATAAAATAATTGAGAAAACAAAGACAAATTATTAAAACTTAATAAATTAATAAATTAATGAAACATTAATAAAATAATCAAAAAATTAATACAAATATACAAAATTCCTCATCATATTAACAAAAATGGACAATGACAAATTACGAAAGTTAACATAAAAATGAATACAAGCTGGAAAATGAACAAGAAACTGAACAAAAATAAACACAATGAGGAAGAAAAAGAAGAAAATCACCAAGAAAACAATAAACCTGGACAAGGGAATCAAGAATGTTAATAAAAATAAGCAAAGAAAACTCAACATACAATAGGAAATGTACAAGAAAATGAATAAAAAATGAACATAAAAAAAAGGAAGAAAATGTGCAAAAATTTACAAAACCTGGAGATAATGAAGAATTTGAACAAAATCACTGAGAAAACGACTAACAATTACTAAATTATTCTGAGAAAAAAAGTCAGAATTGTGACTTTTTTCTCAGAATAATAATAAAAAAATATATTGGACCTTAATTTTTTTTTCCAGTGGCCCTAATCCTCCTCCGTAAAAAAATAAACATGAGGAAGTAAATTAATAAAACCACATAATCATGAAAATAATCATGAAAATGAACAAAAATGAAGTAAATAACCATGAAAACTATTTTTTGGTTAAAATTTGTTTAAAAAATTGTTCATTTTCTTAATGATTTTGTTCAAATTCTTTATTATCTCTGTGTTTAGTTCATTTTTGCTCTTTTTTTTTTTTTCTTTATATCATTATTTCTTCTTCTTCTGGTTCTTCGTTCTATGACAGTAAGGAGGGCGTCATCGGGCAACAGCATCATCGTCGTCTGTTTACGAGGTTATTAAAGTCTGAAATCCATTAAAATCAACAGCAAACACTTTTTACCCCCAGGCCGTTAAACTCATTAACACTAAAGAAATGCTCCGTCGTCAATTAGTAATGATGTCACTTCAGACGCTAATGAGTTTTTAATGTGAAGCGTCTGTGATTAACGTACGGTTCATGCTTCGTCCTTTTACTTATTCATGTTGTTTTACATTAAAGTGTGCTTTTTAATGTACAATTCAATGTTTAATTTCATATTAAATACGATCAGATGTTTACAATTGACAGGAAATCACAACTTTAATCAAAGATAAAGAAAACTTCTGGTGTTGGTAAACGAGTTTTAACTGGATTTAACAGATTTTAACAGGTTTTAACTTGTTTTAACAGGTTTTAACTTGTTTTAACAGGTTTGAACATATTTAACAGGTTTGAACAGATTGTCTCCTGTTGACCTTAAATAAACTTTAAGGTCGAAGTCATTAATTTAAATATGATCTGAAATGGATCAGAACCAGTAAAATAAAAAAAACTAACCAAGAAATAATGAAAACTCCGAACTTTTATCAATATTGTAGAGTAAAAAAGTAAAATGACGCTATGAAAATGTTTACATCTATAAACAAGAAAAGCACTCGGAGAGCGCAGACCTCCGCTAAGACAGAACCCCCCCCCCCCCCCATCACCTCCAAAATTTTATCATTTCTTCCTTGTGCCAGTATCAACATTTCCTGAAAATTTCATGAAAATCTGTCCATAACTTTTTGAGTTATCTTGCTAACAAACAAACAAACAAACACGCACGCACACAAAGCAAAGTGATCACAATACGTCCTGGCGGAGGAAACTATCCTTTAAAAATGTGAATAACACGAACAACCTGAAATTTCTTATGATAAATAAGTGCAATTTTAACAATATTTTATTTAACAGCATTTAGAAACCAATTGAATATTGTTACAGTTGCGTTTATTTTCCTTTGACATTTCATATTGTTCATGTTTGTTCAGGTTATTCACGTTTTTGTGAAAGGACAGTTTGTAAACGTTAAAGTTTTCAAGTAATTAATTTTTTTTTTACACTACTTTTATAAGTTGCTATGAGAGTAATGTTATTTTTTTTTACTATTTGCATGTTTTATGCTCCTTTGTTTGTTCAGTTCTTTCTTAATTCAGCCTCTATCTTTAAAATAGTATCAATCTTTAGCTTATTTTAGCTGTTTTCTGCAACGTGTAACCAGATTTTAACTTATTTTAGCTTAAGTTTTAATTTATTTTATCACTTTAAAAACATGTAGGATGAACTTTTTCTGAAGAGGTTTATGGAAGGTGGATGTTTGGTTTAATTACCTCCAGTGAAAATAAATCCCACAATAACAAAATACAACAATAATATTATATGGAAACATTTTTGCAAATATTTTTTACATTCAAACTTGGTGAGTTTATGTGTATGTTTGCAAGTTTAAAATGATCTAAAATGTTATTTTTGTTTATTATTTGTATGTTTTTAATGCTTAAGTTGAGTTTTTTTCTTTCTAAAGTGTTTTGCTCTAAGGTTAAATTTAGAGAAAATGACAAATGAAGGAGTAAATTGATTTTTTTAAATGATTGTTCTTCTTTCTGCTCCTCTTTGTTCAAAATGTGACCAGTTTGTTGATTTTCTTTTCATGAAATAAATAAACTATTTTACTGTTTTGGTCCAAACCCATCAGATATTCAATTGGACCCTGAACTTAAATGATTTTAAAATCCTCAGTCGTTAACATCTTCAGTGTAATTTGTGCATTTTGGACCGGACCGGACCCTTTGGCTGCCGGTTTTGGCCCACGGACCGTATGTTTAGAACCCCTGGTGTAAATGATTTAACAACATTCAACTTTCTTCAATAAACTACATATTTCCAGGTTTTGCTGCAGGTTTTTCCCAACGTGCCCTGACTTCTTTGACAGTTTGTGTGAATTCCTCTGACCTCACATTCTGTTGAATAAGGTTTTTTTTTGGATTTTCCGCCCAGTGTTGACTGTATTAGTCATTTCCCTCATCGACTCCAGAACATTTTACAGTAAATCACACAAACTGAGCGAGAACTGAAGGAGAAAGCACTTAAATAAACACTTCGACTGGTTCAGCAACTAAACAGAAATCCCCCACGATTTATGACTTTGCAGCGTTTCACGTCCTTAAAAAGTCACAAACTGCAGCTTCAGAGGATGTTTGTTCAGATACTGGAAACACTCACAGATATTTATGTCAAAACGGAGCTTTTATCAGTAAAAACGTCACAGTCACAGTCGTCACATTGTAGATTCTGAATCTGAGCAAAATCGGGGAATCTGTCCATTCACCGACTCAGACTCAGGTCTTAAGTTGAACTGGCTTTAACAGGTTTAACAGGTTTTAACTGGATTTAATGGTTTTAACAAGTTCAACAAGTTTGAACAGGTTCAGCTGGTTTTAACTGGATTTAACAGGTTCAACAGGCTTTAACAGGTTTTAAGGAGTTTTAACTGGATTTAACAGGTTTTGTTTTCACTGGTTCAACAAGTTTTAAGAAGTTTTAACCAGTTTAAATGGTTTTGACAGGCTTCAGTGTTTTAACAGGTTTTAACAGTTTTTATTTTCACAGGTTCAACAAGTTTTAAGAAGTTTTAACCAGTTTAAATGGTTTTGACAGGCTTCAGTGTTTTAACAGGTTTTAACAGTTTTTATTTTCACAGGTTCAACAAGTTTTAAGAAGTTTTAACCAGTTTAACAGGTTTTAAATGGATTTAACAGGTGTAAGAAGTTTTACCTGGATTTAACAGGTTTCAACTGGATTTAACAGGTTTTACCTGGATTTAACAGATTTAACAGGTTTTAACTGGATATTACAGGTTTTAATTGGATTTAACAGGCTTTGTTTTTCCAGGTTCAACAAGTTTTAACCAGTTTAAC
Organism: Sphaeramia orbicularis; assembly: GCF_902148855.1. NCBI lineage: Eukaryota > Metazoa > Chordata > Actinopteri > Kurtiformes > Apogonidae > Sphaeramia > Sphaeramia orbicularis. The sequence goes on from NC_043976.1 coordinate 3,002,761, forward strand.
AGGTTTTACCTGGATTTAACAGGTTTTACCTGGATTTAACAGGTTTAACAGGTTTTATCTGGATTTAACAGATTTAACAGGTTTTAACTGGATGTAACAGGTTTTAATTGGATTTAACAGGCTTTGTTTTTCCAGGTTCAACAAGTTTTAACCAGTTTAACAGGTTTTATCTGGATTTAACAGGTTTAACAGGTTTTATCTGGATTCAACAGGTTTAACAGGTTTTATCTGGATTTAACAGGTTTTCATAGATCGTCTCCCACTCTTTGACTGATCCAATATGGCTGCCGCCCTGTGACATCACAATATCCATATTAGATGAGTAAATGGACTCCCATCCTAAACTTTAGGCTCTACCCAGTATTTGTCTCATTTGCAGGATCAGTTTAGCTCAAACCACTCCTTTTTAAACTTTTTGAAATCTTCAAATCAAAACTGAACATTTGTTGAAAAGACTCCCGCGCCTAAAGGGTTAATTGTTTAGCGCAGATTGTACCTTTAAAAACAAATATGACATTTTTACAGAATACATCAAACCTTCACCATGTTTCATTTTCGTTGCTGAGGTCGAATGTCCACACCCACCGCTGACATAGTTTGTTCAGGAGCTCCGCCCACTTCCAGTATGAGCCTGTGCCCTGTCACCCCCATCCCCATCATCCTCATCACGGTCCTGCCGCCGTGACGCAGTTCAGACAAACAGTGTTGGGCAACGTGGTGACCACAGAGCAGATTGAGGTCAAACCGCCGTATGCGAAGCGTCCAAACATGACAAGAACGAGGAGAGGGTGGAGAAGGAAAGACAAACCATTAGGAAACCATGACGACAACCATGTGGTTTCACAGCTGGACACAGACCACGACAAACCCTCTGAAAAGCAAGCTGTAAAAACCTCCAGGAGATAAAGGCAGAAGGTTTCAGCCCATTGTTCACAGATACAGAACCCCATCAGCACATGTGACCCACAAACGTCATGTGTTTGCATTCACTCTGTTTCTGTTCAAGAGGCTTTTTCAGGTTGAGAAACGAAAATCTGACAGAAAATCTGAGTAAACAGTAAATGTAATGAACGTTAAGAGAATAAACAGCTACGGAGAGTTTTAGGACGTTAACATGTGACGGGTTAAAGAAAAGAAAATGAACGAAATTAAACACGATGAGGAAGAAAAGGAAGAAAATCACAGAGACAATGAAAAAAAAGAACAAAACTGAACAAGATCACCAAGAAAAAATAAACATGGACAAAATAAATAAGAACGTTAACAAAAAATAAGCAAAAACAAAAACAGACAACATACAATGGGAACAGTACAAGATAGTTAATAAAATTGAAGTAATGAAGAAAAAAATTAAGAAAAAAAATGAACAAAATCCCAAAGAAAAAATAAACATGGGCAAAATAAACAAGTATGCTGATAAAAATAAGCAAAAACAAAAAAAAAGCCAACATACAAAGGGAAATGTACAAGATAGTTAATAAAATTAACATAATGATGAAGAAAATCAAGAAAAATTAACAAAATCAATAAAGAGCAAAAAAATAGCAAAACATACAAAAACAAAAATTTGAACAAAATCATTGAGAAAACGAAAACAAATTACTAAAAATTAACAAGAAATTAAAAAAATAATAATAAAAAATGAGTGCAAATATACAAAACTCCTGATCATATCAACAGAAATGGACAAAAGCAAATTAAGAAAATTAACACAAAATGAATAAAGGATGGAAATGAACAAGAAACTGAACAAAAATAAACACAGAGGAAGAAAAGGAAAAAATGCACTGAGAAACTAATATAATAATCACAAAAATGAACAAAAATAAACAAAATCACCAGGAAAAAAAAACTAAATATGGACAAAAGTAAACAAGAATGTAAAAAAAGCAAAAAAAAAAAAAAAAAAAAAAGAGACAACTTTTACAGTTTTAAAGCCAAAAAATGTATCTGCTTTTAAAATGTGACTTAATGAACATAATTATTTTGATTAGATTCAACCTTTTAAAATAAATATGACCTTTGGTTTTAATGTGAAATATCAGATTCAGAAAACATAAATATGCATTTGTTCAGTCAAATCATTAAACATTAGTCACCTGAAAACCACAAATCTACATAATGACAGTTCATTATTTCGATTCTTTAGAACATCTGTGACATTTATCTACATGCTACATGAGAAACTACGTTCACTTTAGCTTTTGATTCAATGGCAGATGATATTGCTATTCATTTGCTTTTATTATTATTACAGAATATACTTTTATTTCAGTTTGTTCACTAAGTTATAAAGTCATTAGCTAGCTAACAGCAGCTAACTTTACCTAGCAAGCTAAATTCAATTTCAGTCAGAATAAGTAGAAATTTGAAAAATATGCATTTTTTCAGACAAATCGGCAAACATTAGTAACGTCACTTTACCAACAATAAATCTAGATAATGACAGTTAATTGTTTGTATCATGTAACTTTTATGACATTTATGTACACATTACATGACAAGCTAACTTTATTTTAGCCAGTGATATATGGCAGATAATATTAGCTTGATTTTTTTTTTTTTTTTTACTGAACTGCTTTTACTTTGTATGTTATAGTTTATATTGACAATGTAGCAGAGGAACACGGGTGAGATTAATTTACCAATAACTGTTTTTATATATTATAACCTCACATTATTATTATTATTATTACTGTTATCATTCCAGCATATACTTTTATTTCAGGTAAATATTAAAAACATAAGCTAACTAGCCTACAGCATGTGACTAATGTTAGCTAGCCAGCTAACATTAGCTACCGAGCTGAATGTAGTTTGACAATTCAGTCAGAATAAGTTGGAAGAAAATGTTGAAAGTTGAAAATTTTGAAACGATTTATTCCTTCAATTTAATTAGTTACAGAAATGTAGTTTTACACATAAAACTCCGGGTATTAAATGCTAAAGAAACACATGTATGACCTTATTAATGCCTCTTATAAAGCAAAAATAATATTAACTAGAAAAGCACTCGGAGAGCGCAGACCTTCGCCGAGGCAGATCAGTGCCTGAGGGATTTAATTCCATTCAACCAAAACTGTTTTTGTACTTTCAACTATGTCTACAAATTAGTAGAACATAATTAACATTTTATAGTAATGGAATAAAACTTAAATCATTTAAGTACATTGTAATTAAAGCATTTTACTAAATACAAAGTCCGGGCTTACAGTGTATAAAAGCCATGTGGCCTCTGTGTGTGTTTGTGTGTGTGTCTGTACACAGCTGACTGCTGCAGTTCGTCATACTTTTGTATTTTTGGTCAATGAACAGACTAGTGAAAACGGCAAGTTGATCAGACCAATATTTTTTTTTTTTAGATATTAGTCATTTTTAATACAATAGCTTTACAATCCCGATGCTATGGCCAGAACACTTTGGCGGTGACTGCTGGACAAATGTGGTATAGCATGTGTTATGCCCCAATGACGGGGAAAAATGATAAAAGAAAAGTGGAAAAACTCCACGAACATGATGCGTTAACCTTCATCCAGTGTATTTTTAGCTTACCGGCCGACAGACCGTAAGCTACTGTCGTCATGCGGCATCTGTCGTCTGTTACAAAAATTTCTTCTTCTTCTCCGAAACTCCAGTTCTGATTGACTTCAAACTTGATACACAGCTTCTTTATGATGATGTCAGCACACGACATTGAAATTATTTCGATCCGGATCTGATTCTGGATTTGGTGCCACTTTGAAAAATTTCCCCATTATAAGAGATAGGAAGTGGATTGATCCAATAAATCAGTATCAATGATATCAAGTTGGAATTTGAATTTTTTAAAGATCTGATTGGAATATGAGGAAAACATGGGCTATTTCTGTAATAGAATAAATACACAGAACTGGGGGAGAATAAATGGATCTGGATACATTTCCCAAAGCTTTTCATTTGGCCGGTAAGATACAGGACCATTGGTCCGATTTTTTCAGTTTGTCACCTGCTTCTGACACATGGAAATAGACACAAACTATCAACAATCTGTGCAGCATCTGCCACAGACTGACCAAAAAATAAAAACAACTGGGATTTGAAACAACTTTTGTAAGTGCATTTTCATAATAGGTAAGTTAAAGGTTGTAAACAGAAAGTAACACAGATTAAAAGTCTTTTCTCTTTAACTGTGGTTACTGTTTCTACTGTTGTTTCCGTACTTACAAAAGCAGTCGACACAGAGTGGACGACAAATCCTCATTTTAACATTCTGAACCTCGAACAAATGAACTGTTATCCTTTTTGATCACTTCCTAATGAACTGTTATCTGACATATGAAAATCATGAATTATCTTTTTAATCAAGTCTTTCTATTAATTATTATTTCTTTTAACCATAAGATGAAAACATTATAACCATGACACATGAACGAATACACAACAGAATAAAAACCACCACATCTAGAACCTGTGGATCCACATGGGCCAACGCACCAGTAGAATAATAAACCAGTAAAAGCACCACATTTAGTGATGTTAATGATGTCATTAACGAATTACACATTTATTATTTTATTTTTCAGCCTATTATTATGATTATTTATGTCATTTTTAGTCTCTTTAACAGATGTGTATATTTCCTCTTCTCTTTATCTTCTATATTGTATTTCTGGTGTCTTGTCTTGTGCTGCGGTACATGTCAGATCGTTAAAATCTTATTTTAATTAAAATACACGTCGCTAAATCCCAGTGCCTTTACTGAGGATGTTGAGTGTCCCGGAACAAACAGTGTCTAAACTCTGAAAACAGAAGAAATGAATGAAGAAAAACTAACGACAAGAAGGAAATGAGAAAACACCGATGGAAAGATAAAGGTCGACCGACGGACGAGTGAACGAGCAGCAAAGGAGAAGAAAAGGCGAAGGAGTCGATCAATGGCGCCGAGATCAGAGGCGGGGGGAGAATGGCCCCCCCACCGCTGCCGCCGCCCGTTTCATGTCCGTCCTCCGGGAGCTGCAGGTCAGAATCTGTACAAGAGACGAAGCGATTCCAAACACAGTCAAAGGTCGATCAGAGGCGGCGTGGGGGCGGAGCCACAAAGGTTATTTATCTGAGAATCAGTCAAAAACAACCAGAGCTTTGGATGTGGAACTGAAGAGGGGCATCATGGGAAAAGAGGTCGAATATCAGCAAAACCAGGCCTTAACGTGACCCACAAACACAAAACTAGCTCCAGTGTCCCTGTACGTCAGCATCTGTTCTATGTGGATCAGAACCAGGTGAACGTGTGAGGTCGTCCGGTTCTGTTCTGTGTTCCGGTCCTGGTTCTGTTCTATGTTCGGGTCCTGGTTCTGTTCTATGTTCGGGTCCTGGTTCTGTTCTGTGTTCCGGTCCTGGTTCTGTTCTATGTTCCGGTCCTGGTTCTGTTCTGTGTTCCGGTCCTGGTTCTGTTCTATGTTCCGGTCCTGGTTCTGTTCTGTGTTCCGGTCCTGGTTCTGTTCTATGTTCGGGTCCTGGTTCTGTTCTGTGTTCCGGTCCTGGTTCTGTTCTATGTTCCGGTCCTGGTTCTGTTCTGTGTTCCGGTCCTGGTTCTGTTCTATGTTCCGGTCCTGGTTCTGTTCTGTGTTCCGGTCCTGGTTCTGTTCTATGTTCCGGTCCTGGTTCTGTTCTGTGTTCCGGTCCTGGTTCTGTTCTATGTTCGGGTCCTGGTTCTGTTCTGTGTTCCGGTCCTGGTTCTGTTCTATGTTCGGGTCCTGGTTCTGTTCTGTGTTCCGGTCCTGGTTCTGTTCTATGTTCCGGTCCTGGTTCTGTTCTGTGTTCCGGTCCTGGTTCTGTTCTATGTTCGGGTCCTGGTTCTGTTCTGTGTTCCGGTCCTGGTTCTGTTCTATGTTCCGGTCCTGGTTCTGTTCTGTGTTCCGGTCCTGGTTCTGTTCTATGTTCCGGTCCTGGTTCTGTTCTGTGTTCCGGTCCTGGTTCTGTTCTGTGTTCCGGTCCTGGTTCTGTTCTATGTTCCGGTCCTGGTTCTGTTCTGTGTTCCGGTCCTGGTTCTGTTCTGTGTTCCGGTCCTGGTTCTGTTCTAGGTTCCGGTCCTGTGGTTCTGGATGCACATCAATCTAACTACAGAAGTGGGCGGGACTTTCACTGGAGGAGAACTCAACTCATTCGGTCAGTGGATCTGTTGGTAATTGGTTCATTGACTTTCGTTTTAAAATAGAAGAATTTAAATTGAATTTCAAGGCGTTTTTCTTTTTCAGTGTCAAAACAGATAAACGAAATTTAAAAAACAGATTGATTTTCATTTTCTCTAATAAAAAATAAAGTTACTACCGACAGAAATGGAAAAACGGACCAAAAACACCTGGTTTTTTTTCATTTTCTCAGACCAGATGTTGTCATTTTTAAGGACAGAGCACTAATGCCTCGATCACAAAGATTCTTATGAATGATGGGTTTGTGCGAAGTGTGGACATTGTAGACATGCTCCCTCCATGAATGTCTACAAACTCCAGATTTCACACGAACAGGAAGATTTGTACAAACCCATCGTTTGTAAGAATCTTTGTGACCCGGGCATCAGCGCTCTTCCTTTAACCCTTGGGGTTCCACGGTCACGGCCCCGTCACTGAATCACATGACATGTTCAACACGTCGTAGCGTCTGAAGTCAGTCACGTAGACCACTGAGGATAACTGCATTCCAAAGAGTGGACTTAAACACTCTCCCACTTTTTATTTGACGTTGATAGAGCAAATATGACCCGAGATATGACGGTTTGAAACTGGAGCAAACAAATGTGAGTAAAAGTATGTAAATGAGGTGGTGGTGGTGGTGGTGGTGGTGGGTGTTAGATTTCTGACCACATCTACGTCACTTTTTGTCCTTTTTCAAAATGGACAAAACGGGCTGAATCTGTGGATTCTAATCCACAAACTGTATTAGCATTACTGGTAAGGGTGAGGATGACCCCCACCTGAACTGGATGAGGAAACCAGAAGGACCGGGGGTGGGGGTGGGGGTGGGGGTGAGAAAACCCTAGAAAACACCTATGTAAAGATCTGCTCTTATGTCAAATATTTGAGTCTAGTTTTATTCATTCATTCATTCATTTTCTGAACCCAGTTTATCCTCACTAGGGTCACGGGGGTCTCTTGGAGCCTATCCCAGCTACACAGGGGTGAAGGTGGGGTTCACCCTGGACAAGTCTCCAGTTCATCTCAGGGCTGAACATACAGAGACAAACAACCACTCTCACATTCACACCTATGGGCAATTTAGATTAACCAGTTAACCTATCAGTACATGTCTTTGGATGGTGGGAGGAGCCGGAGTACCCGGAGAGAACCCACGCAGACACGGGGAGAACATGCAAACTCCACACAGAAAGGTCCCACCCCTCGTCGACTGGTGTTGGAATCGAACCCAGGACCTTCTGTCTGTGAGGCACAAGTGCTAACCACTGCACCACCGTGTCGCCCTGTGTCTAGTTTTAATTTATTACAATTTTAATTTTATATATCTAATATTTGGAACCAAGATTCACTGTTAAAGTCTTTGAAAAGGTTCGTTAAGCATCTTTGTGTTATTTATGCAATAAATTATATACATTTTTCAAATCAGATTTTATATTTTTTGTGTGTTTTTTGTCCTTTTGTGTTGATATAGTAGGTTAAAGTGAAAAAATAATAGACAAATGACACAGATGAAGTTGTGCTGAAAAAAAAGAAGACACCAAACATGGATATGGTAAACATTTCTGTATATAGTATATGAAGGTAAAATCAAAAATGGCCAAAATAGACTCAGACCCCGAAAGGTTAAAAATGACAGCATTTTGTGAATGCACAGAATGGAGGGGTGGGGCTAAGGGGGAGGAGCCAAAGGGTGAATGGGCTGTATGCACAGCTCCTCTACTTCCTGAACTTCAGGTGGCTCCTTTATTTCCTGTCATTCATTATTGGACACACTGATTAATCCAGGTGTGTCTGCTGCTTCTTGTTGTGACTACTGATTAATTAGACACACCTGGATTAATCAGTGTGTCCAATAATGAAAGACAGGAAGTAAAGGAGCCACCAGGAGTTCAGGAAGTCGTGGGGCGGAGCACAGAGTCCATTGGGAATGGGCCTTAAAGGTGCAGGAGACCTTCGTGAGCAGCGGCAGCAGCGGGAGCACGAGCCTCCATTTCCCACAATGCACATCGCGACAAAAAATTCCGAAGATGCCCAAGTTACCTCCGGGTTGTGAATGTAAACACACAGGGTTTGTTTTTGGTGGATGGCACTTTGAAACTGTTCACCGTTCTGTTCAGATGAACAGATTCATGATACTGAGGATATGATGGAGGTTTGACAGAATGGATGAAAAATTGCTCACGAAAGTCTCCTGCACCTTTAACGTCTTCAGTGCAGTTTTTGCAGATGGGTCCCATGGGTGGGACTGGACTGTGAAGGGCCGGGTTTGGCCCACGGGCCGTGCGTTGCCCCCCCAGTCTGAGAGCACATTCTTGGTTTTTCTCCTCTCATTATTTTCTCTCATCTTCTTCCCTTCAGTCTCGTCTTTTCTTTCTCCTTCTTCTTCGTCTCATTATCTCCTGGCCTCGGTTTCCTCATTCCTCTTTTCCGTCACCTTTTCTTCACACTTCAGATGAACAAAGGTGACGGAGGGAGACGTTTGTCAGATGTCGGAGGTTTTGATGTGTTCGCTGTCATCGCCGTTTCTTCTTTTCTCTTTAACTGACTTTGTGCATCATCGCTCCCTGGAGTCGGACTCTTACCCCCCTCCTCCTCCTCCTCCTCCCCCTCCCACTTCTTCTTCTTCTGTCTCTGAAGAGTTCGGAGCTCTTTACGTAACCGCTCGGCTTCATCTGGAAACGCGCTCCAACACACAGCGGCGCGTGGCGGCGTTGAAGCCAGGTGCATTCTGGGAGGAGACGGAGGTTCAGGTCTCGGAGGTTCAAAGCGGCGTGGATCAGAAGGTGAAGACATCACACGCCGACGGAGGAAGTCGACTGTGATGACTTCACATCCATTCATCCTCCGCTCACGCGCTGTGTCACAGTCATTCACAGGAAACTGACGCACAAAACACAACCTGATACGGCGCCGCTCCGACACAAACGTCCAAAAACATCTGCCTTCTCATCGCACAACGAATAAAACTGAGCTGAATATTTGTCAAATATCAAATTTTTACCCGGGAAAAATTAATCCAATTAAATGATGTAAATATGTCAGTTTGTATGAAGACAGATATGCATTTTTACTAAAAACTTCACCGTTCACTATGAACATAAACAAATATTTGATGTTAATTATTGTTTAATTATATATCATTATTATTAGTATAAGTACTTATTATTACAACTACAATATTATTTATTGCAACTAATACTTCTAACGTGCAATTGCCTAAAGACGATGAAGACTATGAAGATGATGAAGATGATGATGATGAGGACGATAAAGATGATGAAGATGATAAAGATGATGAAGATGATAAAGATGATGAAGATGATAGGAGGATAAAGACAATGAGGATGAAGATGATGAGGATGATGATACCAAGTGTATTTGTCTCATTTCTCGTCCAAATGTCTGATCCCACTTAAAATCAGACAGAATCACCTACAGAGGAACTTTGAGATAGAAGAACTGATTTAGAGACAATAGATCTGGGAAATCTGGGTTCAACTAATCTGACAAAGATCATTTTCACTTATTGAACAAGTGAAAATGATCTTAGAGGGGTAAGGGGGAGGGGCCAAGAGGTGAACTGGGATTTAACTAAGATCTATTCAAGAAAGTGAAGAGACTGAAGCAGCAGTGGAACTGACCCAGACTGACCCAGGCTGACCCAGGCTGACCCAGGCTGACCCAGACTGACCCAGACTGACCCAGGCTGACCCAGACTGACCCAGGATAACCCAGACCGACCCAGGCTGACCCAGACTGACCCAGACTGACCCAGGCTGACCCAGGATAACCCAGACTGACCCAGACTGACCCAGGCTGACCCAGGCTGACCCAGACTGACCCAGGCTGACCCAGACTGACCCAGACTGACCCAGGCTGACCCAGACTGACCCAGACTGACCCAGATTGACCCAGGCTGACCCAGGCTGACCCAGACTGACCCAGGCTGACCCAGACTGACCCAGGATGACCCAGACTGACCCAGGATGACCTAGACTGACCCAGGATAACCCAGACTGACCCAGACTGACCCAGATTGACCCAGGCTGACCCAGACTGACCCAGGCTGACCCAGGCTGACCCAGGCTGACCCAGGCTGACCCAGACTGACCCAGGATAACCCAGACTGACCCAGGCTGACCCAGACTGACCCAGACTGACCCAGGCTGACCCAGGCTGACCCAGACTGACCCAGATTGACCCAGGCTGACCCAGGATGACCCAGACTGACCCAGGCTGACCCAGGATGACCCAGACTGACCCAGGATGACCCAGACTGACCCAGGCTGACCCAGGATGACCCAGACTGACCCAGGATGACCTAGACTGACCCAGGCTGACCCAGGATGACCCAGACTGACCCAGGCTGACCCAGGCTGACCCCCTTGAGTTCAGCTCCAGTTTCAGTTGGACCTTCAGAGGTTCTGGTCTTGCTGTCGTCCACAGGTTTTCCGGTGGTTGTGACAGAACCGTTCTGGACCCAGAGGTGGAACCTGACTCTCTGTTGTTTCTTCTAATTACTGCTTTGCACAAACTGTTTGTCTTTGTGTCAAACTCCACTTTCTCCCAGTTTGGTTTTTCTGTTTAACATTTCCTTCTATTTTTACTCCTTTACTGTAACTGGAACAAACAAGTCAAACACGTCTGGAACCCAACAATGAAAAAGAGCTTTTACCCTGAAAAACAACTGCACACTCAACTATGGCCTCCTGCTCCTCCTCCTCTTCCTTGTACTCTTCCTCCTCCTGCTCCTCTTCCTCTTGCTCCTCTTTCTCTTGCTCCTCCTCCTCCTCTTCCTTCCCCTGCTCCTCTTCCTCCTCCTCTTCCTCCTCCTCTTGCTCCTCTTCTTCCTCCTCGTCCTCCTCCTGCTCCTCCTCCTCTTCAGTGTTTCAGTGTCAGTGTGTTTCTTCTTCCTTTACTTTTACGTCTGAATGTGTTGCATTATTCACCCTCACGTGTTGTTTGACAGCTGTGGATGTATTTTTGATGTTTTCCTTCACATGGCGGTGCCTGCGTTTGCTGATGTTTTCAGACATTATGTAACAGTCATTTTACAAACGCCTTTTCTTTTGTGTACTTTGTGTTTACGATCCAACGGTTGCATATGTTTAATTCACCATAAACCGTTTCACTGTTCTCCTCCTCGTCGCTTCTTCTTTTGTTCGACTGTTGTTTTTTTTTTCACCTTCAGTGAAAACAGAAGGACTCGCTGATTACAGTTCAGTCACATGGAGTCCAACATGTGTCGGACCAGAACTCACTGTGGCTTCAGTCCTGATGTTTGGACTGGACGTCAAACATCTGCATGAAACTCAGTGGGATTCTTCAGTCACATGTGGAACAAACACCACTTCATTAACACACGTCTGGTCGTCACCGGATTGGATTGATTTGTTTTTAGAAAATCTGAATTAAATCCCACTTCAGTAATAAATAAATGACCTTTGGTTTTAGAGGTCATGAAATATAAGATTATGACTGATTAAGCCAGAAAGACCCAGTGATACGCTCCTCCTCCGTCTTCTCCTTCTTCTCTTTCTTCTCTTCCTCCTTCTCCTCCTTCTTCTTCTTTTCTTCTCCGTCTTCTCCTCATCCTCGTCCTTCTTCTCCTTCAATACTTAAATTGTTATCTTTGTTTCTAAACTGCCCCACAGATGGTTTGGACTTAACTTCTCTCAACATGGGTTTTTTTTTTTTTTTTTCATGTCTATGATTCTAAATGTTCTTCCTCTAAATGTCTATAATATTTTTCCTGCTGACTGTAAATAGTAATGTTCTTCCTCATCTAACCATCTACTGTCATCACATCTAACTGAGGAGGAAAAATCTACCATTGAACTAATAAAAGAAATATTGATTATTTTGATCTCAGATCCTCATGAACAGGACATCCTACAGCTGTAGACATGATGTGTCCACATATTTATGTCCACATAGTTTAGAAACATCAAAGATAATTAATTACTATTATTCGTTAATTAATGTCATTATTGTTTTGTATCCCAGACCCCTGTTAGAAAAGAAACACATGAATTCAACGTGTCCACATACTTGTGTCCACGTCGAGGATGTAACTGTGTTCAGAATAAAAGCGGAGTTCAAAGACGTGACTCGTTTGTTCTTTGATTTTTCTGGTTCTGACGTCGGATGAGCCACAGTTCTGGGTTTTTTTTGTCCATGTGAACATCTGTCCTGGTGTTGTAAATGATCTGATCTTTTCTTTAGCATGTGAAGGTTGACCACAGAACCGGCCTTTGATCACACGTTATTACGACCACACGCCGGAGGTCACGAGGTCACGCCCACTAACACACGCTAACGCACACCTGGACTCGACACAACACGCCGTCACTTTCTACACTGAGTCACAAAAAAAAAAAAACAAAAAAAAACATCAAACACCGATGGCGATGAGTCGACACATCACTCAACAAACACTCACTTCCTGTCTGAGTCCGACACCGTCCACACTCAGCAGAAAACACATGACGATGGACAAAGGACAAAAAACACACAAAAAACACAGGTTAAAGGTCTGAACGTAATCAAACATGAACATCATCTGAGGTCGAACAACACAAGAAAAACCTAAAAATGAAAAAGTCAAGTCCAAGTTCATGAAAAACACTCAAAAACAAGCAAACAAACAAGAAAACGCTGAATTACTCTCAGATTAAAGAGAAGAATTTGGTGAAAAAAAATCAGATTTAAGTCACAAATTTACAAGAAATAAAGCAGATTCACAAAAAAGACAAAATGTGACAGAAAAAACTGAAATATTGTCTTCAATTAAGTCATGAATATTTAAAAATATTACAAAATTCTATATGGAAAAAATTAAAATATTTTAAAAACTTTCAAGATTCAAGTTTTTTCATATTAAAACTAGTTAAAAGTGTTTTAACTGTAAACAATGTTAATTTATCAGACTTTAAGTAAAAACACTGCTAATATTAGCAGAAAAACACTAAATTATTAAAGATTCTCTTACTCTGATATTCACAGATTAAATTGTTTAATTTATGAGGAAACCAAATCAGACTTTTGTGAAAAAAAATCTAACAATAATCATATTTTAAAAGATTAAAAGCATACATTTACACTTTATCAGGTTTTATCAGTGATTAAAATTGTCAATAAATAAAATGTTGTAAATTCACAAATTCACAAAACAGAAAAATGCGAAGGAAAAAAATGAAATATTTTCTTCAATTATTAAGTCATGAATATTTAAAAAGGTACAAAATTCTATATGAAAAAAAAAAAAATCAAATATTCAGGGATAAAAATGGTAAATTTATGCAAAGAAACTTTAATATCAACTAGAAAAGTCACAAAAATGTGAGAAACTCACATGTCTTAGATGTTTAAGTGTTATTTTATTAAACCTCTAACAATGATTTGTCTTTTAAACACTTTTAAGATTCAAGTTTTTTCATATTAAAATGTAAACTAGTTAAAAGTATTTTAACTGTAAACACTGTTAATTTATTGGACTTTAAAAACACTGCTAATATTACCAGAAAACACTAAAGTAATAAAGATGATCTTACTCTGATATTTACAGATTAAACTGTTTAATTTATGAGGAAACCAAATCAAATCAAATAAAACGGTGACATGATCTGACTCCATTTTTTTTTCTTTTTAACTTTTTTTATTTCTATTTAATTATTTTTAATTTTATTTATTTATTTATATTTAAATATTTATTTATTTAATTATTTATTTTATTTTCTCTTTTACAGTTGTTCTATGTTTTTTAATCTATTCTTGTATTTTACTCTTGTTTTTTTTTTTTTTTTTTTTTTTCTGTACAGCACTTTGGTCCACTGTGGTTGTTTCAAAGTGCTTTAAAAATAAAGTTGGATTGGATCGGATATAATCATATATTTTGAAGATTAAAAGTGTACATTTACACTTTATCAGCTTTTATCAGTGATTAAAATGGTCAATAATTAAAATTAAAATGTTAGAAATTCCCAGATTCACGAAACAAAAAAAAAAAATATGTGGAGAAAAAAAAAAAAAAATATTCTCTTCAATTATTAAGTTATGAAAATTTTAAAGGTACAAAAATCTACAAGAAAAATAAATTTACGCAAAGAAACTTTAACATCACCTAGAAAAATGGTATTTTATAAAACCACTAATAACAATGTGGTTTGTCTTTTAAACACTTCTGAAATTAATTCCAGTTTTTTCGTACTAAAATGTAACTGTAAACACAATTTTATGTAAAAAAAAAAAAAAAAAATCTGTGAATTTCCAAGTTTGCACAAATGAAAACTACATTCAAAAGGTGACTTTACAAGTGTTTTTCTGCTTAAAAATGACATTATCAACATTTGATTATTATATCCCAACAAAACAAAGCATTAGGTGGTTTTCCTAATTTTTTTTTTTGTAATAAATCAATCTACGTTATTTATTTATCTATTTGTGAATAAATGTATTTCAATCAAAGCTAAAATTTTGCCAAAATGAATAAACTGATTTTAAACTATAAAACAGGAATGTGTCATTAAATATGGACGAACCTGAGGGAAATGATCTGTTGACCGATATTACTGGTATTTTCTGTCACTGTTACCATGGCGACAGTCGTCAGGTGACCACTGTATGATGAACTGACCGACATTAGTTTGGTCAAACGTTTCCATAAAAACAACCACAAAAACAGTAAAACCAGTAGAATGAAGAACGTGTCTGACTGACCTTTGACCTTTAGGGTCTGAACTAAACATGTGACCGTCAGGAATCTGTGACATCATCAGCAGAAGGACGTCCCCCATTAATGATGACCATATAAGGAGTTTAACACATTCAGGAAGTGGAAACAGCAGGAGTGATGAGTGTGTGTGTGTGTGTGTGTGTGTGTGTGTGTGTTAGCGGTGGTTGTTTCCATTGTAAACCCTGGTGGTGTCAGACCTACAGGAGATGATTCAGCAGATCCTCCTTCACCACAACACACAACTACACACTCATTACTACAGACACACAACCACACACTCTTTACTGCAGACACACAACTACACACTCTTTACTACAGACACACAACTACACACTCTTTACTGCAGACACACAACTACACACTCTTTACTACAGACACACAACTACACACTCTTTAGTGCAGACAAACAACTACCTGCCCAGCCTTCACAGTCGTCTGTTTCAGGTCTTTTCCATCAGGTTGTGCAGGTTTTTGTGTTGTTGTTGTGTATCAATAAACTGATTCAACATTTTACACTGATGTTCAGAATCATGTGAATCTGGTCCACGATGAAGATCAAATATGAACTAATAAATAACAGACGAAAACACACACACCTCAAAACCCAGAACCCAGGTTTTCTGTTGCATCATGACCCGTTTTATGTTGGTTTTATCTGGTTGTTTTTGTCTTTAGGTTGCCGTCACATCTGTGTTCTGACCCTTTAGGCCACCGTCACTATTATGTCTTCGTGTCCTGACTCTAGGTCATTGTTGCGTCTTCGCGTTCTGACTCTAGGTCATCGTTGCGTCTTCGCGTTCTGACTCTTTAGGTCATCGTTGCCTCTTTGCGTTCTGACTCTAGGTCATTGTTGCGTCTTTGCGTTCTGACTCTTTAGGTCATCGTTGCCTCTTTGCGTTCTGACTCTAGGTCATTGTTGCGTCTTCGCGTTCTGACTCTTTAGGTCATCGTTGCCTCTTTGCGTTCTGACTCTAGGTCATTGTTGCGTCTTCGCGTTCTGACTCTAGGTCATCGTTGCGTCTTTGCGTTCTGACTCTTTAGGTCATCGTTGCCTCTTTGCGTTCTGACTCTAGGTCATTGTTGCGTCTTCGCGTTCTGACTCTTTAGGTCATCGTTGCCTCTTTGCGTTCTGACTCTAGGTCATTGTTGTGTCTTCGCGTTCTGACTCTTTAGGTCATCGTTGCGTCTTCGCGTTCTGACTCTTTAGGTCATCGTTGCCTCTTTGCGTTCTGACTCTAGGTCATTGTTGCATCTTCGCGTTCTGACTCTAGGTCATCGTTGCGTCTTTGCGTTCTGACTCTTTAGGTCATCGTTGCCTCTTTGCGTTCTGACTCTAGGTCATTGTTGTGTCTTCGCGTTCTGACTCTTTAGGTCATCGTTGCCTCTTTGCGTTCTGACTCTTTAGGTCATCGTTGCCTCTTTGCGTTCTGACTCTAGGTCATTGTTGCGTCTTCGTGTTCTGACTCTTTAGGTCATCGTTGCCTCTTTGCGTTCTGACTCTAGGTCATTGTTGCATCTTCGCGTTCTGACTCTAGGTCATCGTTGCGTCTTTGCGTTCTGACTCTTTAGGTCATCGTTGCCTCTTTGCGTTCTGACTCTAGGTCATTGTTGCGTCTTCGCGTTCTGACTCTTTAGGTCATCGTTGCCTCTTTGCGTTCTGACTCTAGGTCATTGTTGTGTCTTCGCGTTCTGACTCTTTAGGTCATCGTTGCCTCTTTGCGTTCTGACTCTTTAGGTCATCGTTGCCTCTTTGCGTTCTGACTCTAGGTCATTGTTGCGTCTTCGTGTTCTGACTCTTTAGGTCATCGTTGCCTCTTTGCGTTCTGACTCTAGGTCATTGTTGCATCTTCGCGTTCTGACTCTAGGTCATCGTTGCGTCTTTGCGTTCTGACTCTTTAGGTCATCGTTGCCTCTTTGCGTTCTGACTCTAGGTCATTGTTGCGTCTTCGCGTTCTGACTCTTTAGGTCATCGTTGCCTCTTTGCGTTCTGACTCTAGGTCATTGTTGTGTCTTCGCGTTCTGACTCTTTAGGTCATCGTTGCCTCTTTGCGTTCTGACTCTTTAGGTCATCGTTGCCTCTTTGCGTTCTGACTCTAGGTCATTGTTGCGTCTTCGTGTTCTGACTCTTTAGGTCATCGTTGCCTCTTTGCGTTCTGACTCTAGGTCATTGTTGCATCTTCGCGTTCTGACTCTAGGTCATCGTTGCGTCTTTGCGTTCTGACTCTTTAGGTCATCGTTGCCTCTTTGCGTTCTGACTCTAGGTCATTGTTGCGTCTTCGCGTTCTGACTCTTTAGGTCATCGTTGCCTCTTTGCGTTCTGACTCTAGGTCATTGTTGTGTCTTCGCGTTCTGACTCTTTAGGTCATCGTTGCCTCTTTGCGTTCTGACCCCTTAGGCAGCCGTCGCATCTTCACCATCGCGTCTTCACCATCGTATCCTCAGCTCCCTCTTGCAGCTCATCTTCATGTCGACATGCAGGAATGTTTGTGAGTGTCTGAGTTTGGGGCGTTGGATGTGAGCTCAGCTGAGCAACCGCCAAACCAAAACCACAAAACAGAGTCAGAGCGTGAGCAGGAAACTAATGAAGCTCATCATCCGTCCACAACCAGAACCCACACAATCAGGACCAGTTTCCAAGACCAAAGCGAAACCACACACACACACACACACACACACACACAAACACACTGACCGCGTTTGACCAACATGAGGGAGCGTTTAACCACAGCGGCGTGGATTTGCTCGGCCTCATGGGAACTTGCTACAGGTAACACAAATCTGTTCACAAACTGCAGAACAATTAACAGTCTCAGAGTTTCCAGCTCACCACGACTGGGTTAGCGTTCCCACAATGCACCACAGCTCCTCCAACAGACCGAACTGATCTGGGTTCAGAGAAAAAAGAAACTGAAAAATAGACTCATTTACACCTTATGACTGAAAATAGTCACGTTTACAGATGACAGATTCTAAAACTAACAGACCATGTGTGACTCAATCTGTTTAAAACCTGCAGTAAAATCTGATTCTGTTATTGATAAAGAACATCTACTATTACTGTTGATTATCTGTGGTCTGTTCAACTGACAACCATAATAATCAATAATCAGCTGGACTTTATTTACTCCAGACAAAAAGCATAAATAGATGATATTTCCTGGTTTTGTTCCTCTGAGTATAAAGGGATAACGTGTCCAAACCGTGAACTGGACTTCATGAGACCCTATCTGGGCACAGTGTGAAGGTGGTGGTTTCTACAGCGGCTTCAGTCTGAACTAACATCACGCATCATTTCCTCTGAGCCTCCAACGTCCAACTGAGTCAACCGATGGACGCAACAAATGTTCAGTTAATGGAGCAGCTTCGTCCGAAGGTAAAAACAATATTTAAACAAGTTCAAACGAGGAAGACGGTACTAACAACAGCACCAGAATCAGGTTGATTTATGCCAGATTCCACGATTAATCTTGTACTTTATTCATGTATTAGACACATTCACATTCATTTAATGATGGTTTTCAGGGTTTATGAGGATGGGTGTCATGGTTAATGTTCAATAAACCACATGTTGAAATGCTGAAGGTTAGCCCTGATTGATGAGGATGGAAAACTCATATCTTGACGTGTTTTAGACCAGTGTTTTCAAACCTTTTTGAGCTGCGACACATATTTTACATTAGAAAAATCACAAGGCACACCACCAAACAAAAATGTCACAAAAAGTACATTTATTGAAATATAATTCAAATCTAGTCTGGATCTACTTCCTCAGTGCGAAACCTGGGTCTGTTTAGTTTTGTTTGAACACAAAGCTGATATTCTCGTCTTTTTATCAGTCATGTTTGAAAAGCCCACCTTGGTGGTTGGGGGGGGGCACATTGGGGGTGCATGGGTGACATTGTTGCAGGGCATTTGAAACAAAAAAGCTGAGAGGGGTGTGTCAGTGGCCCCTCAGACAGACCCCCTGGTTTACGGGTTGAGAGGTCTGTTATATAATAGTATGGGAGGCACCCCCCCCCCACCCCAACCCGATACCTGGGGTTTGCCGCTAACCCACTAATCCGCGCATCAAAGTGAGGGGTCTTTACCAACAGAACACACAGTATCGGGGCCGGTTCACTTTCACTTTCACTTTGCAAATGGAAACAGGAGCCTGGTGTCATAGTGGATCATGGGTGCGTTCAGTCGTATGTATCTGTATGACGTTGCTCACTTACACCAGTCAGGTGAAACTGGATAATCTTCCACAGAACACCTGATGATTTCTCAAAGCACACTTATATGCCACAGTACAGTGGTTGGGAAACACTGTTTTAGAGAATTAATAATATATAACATGGTAGAAATTTATTAAGTATAATGAACCTGAATGTGTAACAAGATACATACATGCTACATAAAAGATACAGAAAAACCAACTGTAATGAGAAAAAATGTAAAAGACTGTGACTGTGGATTAGACATAGAATTATATAAATGTCAGGAGACGGATGGACCAATCAGAGGTAGTGAAGCTACTCCACGGTGGCAGAGCCCTGGGGGTCGATGAGATCCGCCCTGGGTATCTCAAAGCTCTGGGTGGTGGGCGGTCTTCACCGACACGCCTCTGCAACACTACATGGACATCGGGGGCGGTGGCTTTGGAGCAGCAAACCGGGGTGGTGGTCCCCATGTTTGGGGAGGGGGACCAGAGGGTGTGTTCCAACCATAGGGGGATCACACTCCTCAGTTTCCCCGGTAAGGTCTACACCAGGGTACAGGAGAAGAGGGTACAGTTGGTAGTTGAACCACAGATCGAGGAGGAGCAGTGCGGTTTTCATCCCAGACGTGAAACCCTGGACCAGCTCTTTACCCTTCCTAGGGCGCTGGAGGGGGCATGGGAGTTTATCCATCCAGTCCACATGTGTTTTGTGGATTTGGGGAAGGCTTATGACCGTGTCCCCAGGGGCATCCTGTGGGGGGTGCTCCGGGAGTACAGGGTGGATGGCCCCTTGTTAGCTGCCATTCAGTCCTGACCGACCGAAGGAGTGTGATCCTGGTCCACGAAGCCGGTAATAAGTCGTGGATTAATTTTGATAAATCACAAATAAACATCATTAATTTTTAATCTATATTAATCGTGTTTCATTTTGCATGAACAGAGTCAAGAAAGAAGGGAATATATTTGCACTTAAGGTGTTTGTTGCAAGCTCGGCGATGCGTTAGCTGAAGCGCTAGCAGAACCCCCGACTAACATATGCTTCGTGTTAATGTGGTATTTTAAGATGGAAGTGCTTCAGTGAAAAGAAAACTCCTTCCTGCAGTGTGTGGATAACACCTTATGTCGGTTGGATGTTCCGTCTTGTTTTTTTTTTGTACGTCTTCCCTCTTTATGGGTCAGTTCTGCTGGTTCTGCTCTTCCCTCTTTATGGGTCGGTTCTGCTGGTTCTGCTCTTCCATCTTTATAGGTCGGTTCTGCTGGTTCTGCTCTTCCCTCTTTATGGGTCGGTTCTGCTGGTTCTGCTCTTCCATCTTTATGGGTCGGTTCTGCTGGTTCTGCTCTTCCCTCTTCCCTCTTTATGGGTCGGTTCTGCTGGTTCTGCTCTTCCCTCTTTATGGGTCGATTCTGCTGGTTCTGCTCTTCCATCTTTATAGGTCGGTTCTGCTCGTTCTGCTCTTCCATCTTTGTGGGTCGGTTCTGCTGGTTCTGCTCTTCCCTCTTTATGGGTCGGTTCTGCTGGTTCTGCTCTTCCATCTTTATAGGTCGGTTCTGCTGGTTCTGCTCTTCCATCTTTATAGGTCGGTTCTGCTGGTTCTGCTCTTCCATCTTTATGGGTCGGTTCTGCTGGTTCTGCTCTTCCATCTTTATGGGTCGGTTCTGCTGGTTCTGCTCTTCCCTCTTTATGGGTCGGTTCTGCTGGTTCTGCTCTTCCATCTTTATAGGTCGGTTCTGCTGGTTCTGCTCTTCCCTCTTTATGGGTCGGTTCTGCTGGTTCTGCTCTTCCCTCTTCCCTCTTTATGGGTCGGTTCTGCTGGTTCTGCTCTTCCATCTTTATGGGTCGGTTCTGCTGGTTCTGCTCTTCCCTCTTCCCTCTTTATGGGTCGGTTCTGCTGGTTCTGCTCTTCCCTCTTTATGGGTCGGTTCTGCTGGTTCTGCTCTTCCATCTTTATGGGTCGGTTCTGCTGGTTCTGCTCTTCCCTCTTCCCTCTTTATGGGTCGGTTCTGCTGGTTCTGCTCTTCCCTCTTTATGGGTCGGTTCTGCTGGTTCTGCTCTTCCCTCTTTATGGGTCGGTTCTGCTGGTTCTGCTCTTCCCTCTTCCCTCTTTATGGGTCAGTTCTGCTGGTTCTGCTCTTCCCTCTTTATGGGTCGGTTCTGCTGCCTGTCACTAAAGGATCACCTGACCATTTGGTCATGTGCTCTACTGGGTCAAACTGACCCAAATGTGTTGGAGCAGATGTTCAGAGTCATTCTGCGCTGTAGATGGATTAATTGCGTTAAAAATTTTAATCAGATTAAACATGATGATGGATTAATCTGTGCTAACTCATTAATTCTGACAGTCCTAATATAAACATACATGCCTGTTGCATTAATATAGATGGATATAGTTGGTATGTTGAATTGTAATGAAGTGAGGGATTAAATCTTCACTTCTTCCATCTCCTTTACAGATGTGTAAAACATTTGATATGTTTTTTACTGTGAAGTGTGATTTGTAAGTCATTTTATTCAGTTAATATTTGTATTTTACATCGGTCCATAACCTTTTTGGAATCTGAGTTGATATTATATTAGTTTAGTCGACTTTCTGTGACAGAATCCTTCATCCAGAGGTCAGATGTTCTCTGGTTTGGATGAACCCTGTGGTGGTGAATTCTTCTGTGTTCTGCAGCTCTGTGTTAAACCTGCAGATGTATCAAAGGAAAAGCAGAGTGAGCGCCTGAATGCAGCACAGCAGGGATTTCCAGGGATACGAGCGCATTTTCTGCTTCATAAGGGTAAGCGCTGCAGCGGCGGAAATGGCCGAATTGGATTTAAAACCTCAAACATTTTATGAGTCCACAAAGTCGGCCTCCATTTCACGCTCGGCGGACGATCTCTTCATGACGTCACGGGTTAGAGCGCGTTCATCGGCTCAGGAATCACACATGAGCAACGTTCACTGGAGGCTTGTAACTCCGCTTTTCAGGTTTAGCCCCGAATTAAATGTTTCCATGTCGCTAAGCTGTTTTTCTGAATACGAGGTCTAATAAAACCCTGAAACCTGCAGCCAGAGGTTAGACAAGCAGCTTTTTACTGCAGCATCTGGGAAACGACTGAGAGGAAATCAGAACCAGTAGAACCAACGCACAAACTGCAGAAACTGAGGATTCACAACCAAACACTTCACATGTTCAACCATAAACACTTGCTCATCTACGTCTACTTTAACTACACACCGTCTCCTCATTAGTCACGACACAACTAGGCATGTAACGATTACCGGGATAACGATAAACCATGGTAAAATTGCAGACGGTTAGTATTATCGTTTAAATTCTAATTATCGTGATAACCGTGTTTGATTACCGCACTTTTAGGGGAAAAAACACCTATGTAAAGATCTGCTTTTATGTCAAATATTTAAGTATAGTTTTAATTTATTACAATTTTAATTTTCTATACCTGATATTTGAAACCAATATTCACTTTTAAGCATCTGTGTGTTATTTATGCAATAAATTATATACATTTTTCAAATTGGATTTTATATTTTTTGTGTGTTTTCTGGCCTTTTATGTTTTTAAAGTAGGTTAAAGTGAAAAAATAATAGGCAGATGAGACAGATGAAGTTGTGCTGAAACAAAGATACTAAACATGGGTATAGTAAACATTTGTTTATATAGTATATAAAGGCAAAATCAAAAGGACTGAAAAACAGCCAAAATAGGCTCAGACCACTAAGGGTTCATATTTGAATGTTTCTGCAACAGAAGGGACATAGTGCCAATTATTTTATTTGGGGTTTTTGTTGTGGTATTTTTTTAAATACAACTTGGTTAAATTATTTCAGTGTGTGTATCAGTACCTTTTGAACATTTTGAGCACAACGTCAACAATACCACGATAATAATGATAACGGTGATAATTTTGGTCACAATAATCGTGATATGAAATTTTCATACGGTTACATCCCTAGACACAACACTGATTAATGACCTGTTTGTGAATAGATTTGACATCCACCACTTACGACAACGTTGAAAATGGACAAGGAACGATATAAAACATCTGAAATGAAAACAACGTGAGATGCAAAACAGACAAAACAGATGAAAAGAAATGAGACAAAAACTACAAGAAAAAACAGGATGGAAACTAGTCCCAGTCTCCCTGTATGTCAGCGTCTGTTCTATGTGGATCAGAACCAGGTGAATGTGTGAGGCTGTCAGGTTCTGTTCTGTGTTCCAGTCCTGTGGTCTGGATGCACATCAATCTACCTATAGAAGTGGGCGGGACTTTCACTGTCCATATCTGACTTCTATCACTGATCAATAGGAACTAGACTGATATCTGGAACCATTTACATGTTAGACACCATCAACATATGGACCAGTAGAAGGAAAGGAATATTTAGAATATTTAAAAAAAAAAAACTCATCAAAAATAATTAAAAAAAAAAAAATTAACATTTTAACTTTACATTTTCAGTTGGTCAAGTCCAGACTCTTGATAAAAGAAAATCCAAATTTTGAGAAAAAAAAAAAAAAAAAAAAATCCAAATTTTTCTCAAAATTGTGAATAAACTTTATAGACATTGTTCCAAGGAAGCTACATAAAAAAATTGAAACTGAATCCGTCCAGTAGTTTCAGAGAAAAAGACTGTTGAAACGTAGACAATGGTGACCTTCAGTTTGACCCTTCAAGGTCACTCAAGGTCAAAGGTCATGGACCCAAATGGAAGTCCATATATGACTTCCTATCGGTGATCAATAGCAGATGTTAATGAAGACGAAGCTGGACACAGCGTCTTCACAGTAGCTCCTGGTCTGTCGGCCGGTGAGATAAAAAAACGACGACTTCGCAGTCATCGCCATCATACGAGGAAAGAATGTGCATCAAAATGAATTATTTCCAATAGTGACACCACAGTTCTAAGTGTGACAGACTCTTATGAGCAAAAACATCTGGATAAAACCACATTCATCCACAAAAAGTCGACCAATCAGTTCCCTAATGTTCACCCAGATGAACCCGCCCCCGCCGCCATCTGAAGTTTGCGTGATGTTGCTGAATGACATGATTAGCAGAGTCCTCGTTCGACGTCCCCTCTCCTTCAATTGCCGTCCCCCCTCCCTCGTCCTCCCTAAACCTGTCAGAAATGGACCAGTAGCTTTCACAGCAATGCATAATGTAAAGGAGGCAGCAGCGAAAAAGTCCTCAGAGCTGCATTTAAACATGTGTCCAGAAAGAGCCGCGATGCATTATGTAGATGAACTGAATGTTTGGGACGTCCTGCTCCTGAAACTCCAGTTTTCTGAGCTTTTACCTCCACTGTGGTCGAAGCCCGGGTGACGTTAAAAGCAGACAGACGTGTGTTTTCTGGACGACGACCTGATGAATCAACTTGAGGAAGACGAAGACGAATCAACCCGAAGGAAAGTTCATGAGATCACAGGAGGTCGAAGTCCAGGAAACTCCAGGAGAAGATCGGAGACTGAGGTCCAAGACAAAGAAGAAGAGACCACGTCCAGGCTCTGAAATGTCCGACAGAACCTTTTACACCGACACTAACAGGAATTTCAACGTCATATTATGACTCGCGTAAATATACCCCACTTTTAATTGCAATATTATGAACAACAGAAAAGACAAGCAACGAGATGAGCAATGAGACAAAAATGACAGAAAAGATGAGTAACGATCAGCAACGAGAAGAGCCATGACAAGAAGATGACAAAAGATGAGGAACGAGATGGGCAACGAGATGAACAATGATATGACCACTGTAACGAAAATGCCAGAAAAGATGAGCAATATGATGAGCAACAATAAGAAAATGAGATGAGCATTGAGAAGAAAATGATAAGACGAGCAATGAGAGGAGCAACGAGATGAGAAATGACGCGAAAATGACAGAAAAGATGAGTAACAAGACGAGCAACAAGAAGTGCAAAGACGAAAATGAGAAAAGATGAGCAACAAGATGAGCAATGACAAGAAAATGACAAAAGATGAGCAATGAGACAAGCAACAAGAAGAAAATGACAAAAGACAAGCAACGAGACAAGCAATGAGAAGAAAATTACAAAGGACAAGCAATGAGACAAGCAACAAGAAGAAAATGACAAAAGACAAGCAACGAGAAGAAAACGACAGAAAAGATGAGTAACAATCAGCAACAAGAGTGATGGTAAGAAAATGACCAAAGATGAGGAATGAGATGGGCAACGAGATGAGCAACGATGTGACCAATGAAACGAAAAAATGACAGAAAAGATGAGCAACAAGAGAAGCAACGACAAGAAAATGATAAAAGACGAGCAATGACATGAAAATGACAGAAAAGACGAGCAACGAGACGAGCAATATGACGAGCAATGACAAGAAAATGAGAAAAGATGAGCAATGGGACAAGCAATGAAAAGAAAATGGCAGAAAAGACAAGTAATAAGACGAGCAACAAGATGAGCAGAATAATGAGCAACAACAAGCAAATGACAGGAAAGACAAGAAATGAGATGAGCAACGACATGAAAACGACAGAAAAGACGAGCAACAAGATGAGCAATATGATGAGCAACAATAAGAAAATGAGATGAGCATTGAGAAGAAAATGAGCAATGAGAGGAGCAACGAGATGAGAAATGAGGCGAAAATAACAGGAAAGACGAGTAACAAGACGAGCAACAAGAAGCGCAAAGACGAAAATGAGAAAAGATGAGCAACAAGATGAGCAATGAGACAAGCAACGAGAAGAAAATGACAAAAGACAAGCAACGAGACAAGCAACGAGAAGAAAATGACAAAAGACAAGCAACAAGAAGAAAACGACAGAGAAAATGAGTAACGATCAACAACAAGAGTGATGGTAAGAAAATGACAAAAGATGAGGAACGAGATGGGCAACAAGATGAGCAACGATGTGACCAATGAAATGAAAAAATGACAGAAAAGATGAGCAACAAGACAGCAACGACAAGAAAATGACAAAAGATGAGCAATGACATGAAAATGACATGATGAGCAACAATAAGAAAATGAGATGAGCATTGAGAAGAAAATCACAAGACGAGCAATGAGAGGAGCAACGAGATAAGAAATGAGGCAAAAATGACAGAAAAGACGAGTAACAAGATGAGCAACAAGAAGAGCAATGACAAGAAAATGAGAAAAGATGAGCAACAAGATGAGCAATGACAAGAAAATGACAAAAGATCATCAATGAAATAAGCAACAAGAAAATGACAGAAAAGATGAGAAATGAGATGAGTAATGAGAAGAAAATGACAAGACGAGCAACGAGAGGAGCAACGAGATGAGAAATGACAGGAAAATGATAAAAGACAAGTGACAAGATGAGCAATGAGAAGAGCAATGACAAAAAAATGAGAAAAGATGAGCAACAAGATGGGCAATGACAAGAGAGTGACAAAAGATGAGCAATGAGACAAGCAACAAGAAGAAAATGACAAAAGATGAGCAACAAGACAAATGAGAAGAAAATGACAGAAAAGACAAGTAACAACATGAGCAACAAGATGAGCAATGAGAAGAAAATGACAAAAAAAATGAGCAACGAGACGAACGACAGGAAAATGACAAAAGATGAGCAATGAGACAAGCTACGAGAAGAAAATCACAGAAAAGACCAGTAACATGATGAGCAACAAGACAAGCAATGAGAAGAAAATGACAAGATGGGAGGAGAAATGACAAAAAAATGAGAAAAGATGAGCAATGAGACAGGCAACGAGATGAGCAACAACACCAGCAATGAGATGAAAACGAAAAAGCACATATGGCAGGTAGCCTTTTTAGTGCATTCAGATTATTATTATTAGCATTATTAACATGATTCATATTATTATCATCATTATTACTATCATTATTATTATAATTATAATCATTATTATGATTATAATAATAATCATAATAATGATAACAACTGTTATTATTATTATTATTATTATTATCATTATTATTTTGTTGTCTAACTTCGTCTTCATCGTGTTGGACATGTCCTCCTTAATGCTGGTCACATTCTCGTCTCCCACTGATTTATCCGTGACAGGAATAAATGTCCTGCTGATCTTAAACGCCGTCCACGGTGCAGAAAAACCCTGGTCCAGCTCCTGTGGAGACGATAACAGGCCTCCAGGTGTCTGAGTGGAGACCGTTTCCGATTGTTAGGCGTCCACGCTGAGACGGACAATGACTCCCAGATGTCCACGGTGAAAACTGTGGATTCCCAGGGACCGTGGACGTGACGAACAGCTCCCAGGTGAATCCATCTGGAGACGATAACAGCGTCCATGTCGGGGTAGAGACAACCGGAGGACGGCCATGAGGCGTTCACTGTCCTGTAGGTAAACAGAAAACCCCTTCCTGATGTCGAGGTCTGTAAGAAACGTTCAGGGACGGTCGTACAAACGGGGACGTCCAGGACAAGAAATGAAGTCAAACTGACACTAGAACTACAGATGCACCGATACCACTTCTTCAGTTCCGACACTGATACCGATGCCCGATATCGATCCGATATTATTGTTGATTTCAGAAGCTCCCAGCCTTACCTGGTGTGGTTCGGCTGAAATACGACTGATTTATTTGAGTTTAGAGAAAACTGAGCGGTTCATGATTTTAAACAAGTGTTCAGAGAACGCAAACCTTCGCCAAGCACCCTCAATGGTGTGCATGTGTGGATCAACTATTTCTGTTTAAACTATGGATGTGTAATTTCACGAATTGCATTTTTTAGGATTTTTTGAAAATGGTGCATAAAAAATAACAAAAGTCAACAGAGCGTAACGGAAGAGAAATGGAGCGGAACGATATTTTGTACAATGTTGAAGCTTGGTACCAGTCATGTGTATGTTCAATTATATTCAATTCCAATCAATATTTGTTGAGTTATAATGAAAAATGTGTGGTAAATGGGATTTTCAATGTTAAATTGAAATGTCCACAGAGTCCACATTCCACAGTGGATGTGGACATTGGAGGCTAATCGGAGTCGTTGTGAATTTTTTATGAATTTTCGAAAATTGCTCAATGATGACAGATAGGAAAATTGTAGATGTTGTGACCTTGCTGTGACCTAGAACTTTGGCCTACTTGGCCCAAAATGTAATGGGTTGGTCCCAGGGCCTAGGCCTACCTGTGGGTACGATTTGGGAAAGATGGGTGGAAAAGTTTTCCCATAAAGTTGCTAATAAACAAACAAACAAATACACAAACAAACAAGAAAAGCACTCAGAGAGCGCAGACCTCTGCCGAGACAGATCTGCCCCCCCACCCCCCCGATCACCGCCAAAATGTTATCATTTCTATCTTGTGTCAGTATCAAGATTTCATGAAAATTTCATGAAAATCCGTCCATAACTTTTTGAGTTATCTTGCTAACAAACAAACATGGAAACAAACAAACACGTACACAAACAAACAAAGCAAAGCCATCACAATACCTCCTGGTGGAGGGAATAAAAGGATGCATCAGCTCTGTAGGACGATTAGAAAAATAGGACCAATGGTCCTGTATCTTACCGGCCAAATGAAAAGCTTTGGGAAATGTCTCCAGATACCATTTATTCTCCCCCAGTTCTGTGTATTTATTCTATTACAGAAATAGTCCATGTTTTGGTCATATTCCAATCAGATCTGTAAAAAATTCCAATTCCAACTTGATATCATTGATACTGATTTATTGGATCAATCCACTTCCTATCTGTTATAATGGGAACATTTTTCAAAGTTGCACCAAATCCAGAATCAGATCCAGATCGAAATAATTTCAGTCCCTTGTGTTGACATCATCATACAGAAGCTGTATACCAAGTTTGAAGTCAATCAGAACTGGAGTTTGGGAGAAGAAGACGATTGAAATGTTTTCCCCATAAGAGCCCATGTTAAATTTTGCGTCAGTTCCAGATCCAGAAGAAGATCCTGATCAGCATGTGGACATTATGTTTGGGTCATCTCCCCATCAGGGCTGGACTGGAGACATTTACACTGGAGATCATTTATATTTACTGAGTTATTGCATCCATCCACTTCCTATCTCTGATAATGGGGACATTTTTCAAAGTGGCACCAAATCCAGAATCAGATCCGGATCCAAATAATTTCACTAACTTTTGTTGACATCATCATAAAGAAGCTGTATACCAAGTTTGAAGTCAATCGTAAATGTAGTTTCAGAGAAGAGGACAGTTGAAATTTTTGTAACAGACGATGACGGACGCCGCATGACGACAGTAGCTTACAGCCTGTCGGCCGGTAAGATAAAACCACGAGAATCAACACACTGAACACAGTGTCTTTATTAAGAGTCTATAGAAGAGCATTTACACACATTTACACATCTGATGCACTGACACCTAGGGAGATTTAATGTCCATATTTGGGTCCTATTTTTGGACCCAATATTTGGTTATAAATTCATTAATTATAGGATGGATCAGAGTAAGAGGATAATTTTGTGTGCAGTTATCTGAGGTCATCATTAGGTCCATCCTGAGGGTAAATCTGTCTACATTTACCTTTGATTATTGGGTCTAAAAAGACAGAAAAGTGACAGATGTTAAAATAAACCCAGTTTCAGAGAAACACAATTCTCAAATATATTATTCTGAAATCATCAAAAGTGCAACTTCACTTTTGATGATTTCAGATTAATAAATTTGAGAACTGGGTGCTTCTTATGAAACTGGGTTTATTTTAGTATCTGAGACTTTTCCAGTTTTTTTGACCCGATAATAAAAGGTAAATGTCGACAAAATGGAATAAATGGACTGATTACAGAGCCTTGAATGGTGGAAGGACTGAATAATGTGAATGTAACGTTGAGTAGTGTCCACAAGCAAGGTTGGTTTGTTCACTTTTTGTTGTTTTTAGCTGATTATGTGTTTATGAAGTTTCAATAAAAACTTCAGTGAAAAAAATAAAAATTTGAAATAGTTAAAAATGGAAAAATAAAAAAAATCAGTTTTTTGTGGACTAAAATATGATACATATGATTATTTTTCATGTGACAAAAGTGGCATAAAAACAGATTAGTTTTTGACAGTGGAGGGTCCAGACACTCAGGCATCTAAGGGTTCAATCAAAGCAGCTGAATGTTTCACAACTGGGACGTTACAGAGTAAATTCAGTTCTCCTGCAACTTCAACTGGGGGGGGGCTGAATTTACTCTGTAGCGTCCCAGTTGTGAAACAAAAATCAATCTGTTTTTATGCCACTTTTGTCATTTTGTCACGTTAAAAATAATCACATGTATCATATTTTGGTCCACAAAAGACTGATTTCATACATTTTATTTAGTTTTCATTTTTAACAATTTCAAAATGTTTTTTTGCTTTTGTCTTTATTTCACTTTAGTTTTTATTGAAATTTTATAAACACACCATGGGTACGGTTACATGATGTTTTTTAAATCTCATTTATTTTTCCAGAAGAAATTAATTCGGAACAAAAGTATTTTCTCTTCTGTTTCCATGGAAATGTTAAACCCGAATAAAGGTTTACATGAGGTATTAATGAGGTAGATCAGTGAGCTAAAGGGTTTGTGCAGGAGCGCTCACGTTGCCATGTTCTGGCAGCCCTTCTGTTAGCTTAGCTTAGCATAGTCACTGCATTTCCATGGTTAAAGGTGATTTGTCGTCTTTTGTAAGTGATTTTGTCAAATCCGATTCTCTCTAATTATTTCTTTAGATCTGCGACTTACTGCACTCATACAATCTGTGGACTGTTGTGTTGATGGAAGTTGGAAAATCTTTTTGTTGAAGGGATGCATGCGCTAAATTAGCTTTGCTTTAGCGTTTTAGCTTTGCACTAGTTTTTATTTCCCAGATTTTCTTCCTGCAGTAAGTCACATGACCATGATCTGAGCCTCAGTTTGTGATCATATTGACCCCAGCGGACTAAAGGAATGATTAGGGAGAACTGAACTGACCCAAATCACTCCTAAAATACTACAAATCACCTCTAAAAGCCTGGCTACGTCTGAGCAGAGGAATGAAGCCATTATGCTAAGCTAGGCTAAGCTAAGCTAACGTTAGGGCTGCAGTTCAAACTGTTTGTCCCACTTGTGGAACTCATTAGTTCAGGACAAATGAATGAATCCAAAGCCAGTGTTGAACTGTTCCTTCAGGGTTTTCCAGGCTGGTAGATCCCATCAGAATATTCCACTGGAACGCTTTGGGAAGACTAGACTGCAGTGCAGATTCTTCCACCAGCGCAGAATGTGTGCGTCATCGCCACAGGACAAGACACTGAGCATGTGCAGAATGGAAGGAATAAAGTCCAAACGGAATAAAGGCTTTACATGTCCAGGAAGAATTTAGACCGCAGTTAAAAGAGGATTAAACCACTGACTTTAATCAGGTTTAAATTTAATCTGAACTGTTCTTTTTCAACTGGAATAAGGTGTTTACATGGACATCTGAAATAGGATCCAACCTTTAATCAGATTAAACCAGGAATAAAAGTTGTCATGGAAACGCATGGAATCAGCTAAAAAACAACAAAAAGTGAACAAACCAACCTTGCTTGTGGACACTACAAGACATAACATTCACATTATTCAGTCCTTCCACCATTCAAGGTTCTGTAATCAGCCCATTTTTTCTATTTTGTCAACATTTACCTTTTATTATCGAAAAAACTGGAAAAGTCCCAGATACTAAAATAAACCCAATTTCATAGAAGCATCCATTTGTGAACTGCTACAAAAGTGGCCCTGGGTCTTTATTCGTTAAATAAAAGTGAATAAATCCATAAGACGGTGGGTTTTGTTCCTCCTTCATGGTCAGGGTCCTGAATCCACCGGGCGTTGGCGCCGGTCCTGTAAAACCTGCCCGACGATAAGCGGCGCCGGAGTGAAACCAGGTCAGGGCGTCTTTGCAAAATTAAAGCCCGTAATCGCAGAAAATCTGAGGAAATATTTATGCTTCCTATCAGTCATGGAGCGTGGAGGGAGGCCGAGTTCACCTCAGTCTACATCAGGAACCTGGACTCGGAGACATCCTGTTAGCGCTTCGACACGTCCACGCCGCCGTTTCCCACACCAATCCGCTTTTTATCTTCACATGCAGCCGACGGCGACTCTCTGAAAGCCTGAAGTCTTTGCCGCCACCATCTGCCGCTTCCACTTCAGGGTGAATGTAGGTCACAAAGCGCCCTGGATGTAAATGTCCTCATGCGTGACCACAGATCCAGTTAAACACCTCTGGACCCAGACCCGGACCCGTGTCCTGGTCTGACTCGCTGACGCCGGGGTGGGCGGGGCCACATCTGCTCGGGTCACCTCGGGTCTCAGGTCTTGGTGTCGAGGTGTTTCCAGGACAACGGCGGTAATGTGGCCGTTTTATCAAACAAACGGCTTTTCAACAGCCAAACTCTTTTATCGTCACAAGAAACACATTTTCCCGATTGTTCCTGAATGCAGCGCAAGTGTTTTCTACAATAGAATTAAATAAATGCATCACATAAACAGTGTATTTGGAATCATTTTCATCTGCTGCATCATTAACGTGGTCGTCTTGTTGCATCTTTTACTGCAATTGTCACTTTTTTTTAACTTTTATGTCATTTTTTCCCTTTTTTCTCATTTTGTTGCAACTTTCAAGCTTCCATCTTGTTTTGCAACTTCTACGTTTTTATCTTGTGTCTTTTACATAATTTTTGTCTAACCAGGACTTTAATTATATTTTTAATTTTTGTTGTTTTCATAACTTTCATGTCATTTGCAACTTTTGTCATTTTTACATAATTTTTTCATCTTGTTTCATCTTTTAGTTCCACCTCAAATTTCCATCTTTTTGCAACTTTTATACTGTTTAATCTGTCTTTTATATCAGTTTTGTCTTATTATGACAAAACAATATTTAGTTTTCATTTTCATCTTGTTGGGTTGTTGTCCTCATAACATTTTAAATTTTTTGTTCCTTCACCATTTTTAGAATTATATATTTTTTATACATCTTTCTATTTTATTTGTTACATTTTTACATCATTAATTTCCATTTTGTGTCTTTTACATCGTTTTGTCTTGTTGCATCTTTTACTGCAATTTGTCACTTTTTTTTAACTTTTATGTCATTTTTCCCCTTTTTTCTCATTTTGTTGCAACTTTCAAGCTTCCATCTTGTTTTGCGACTTCTACGTTTTTATCTTGTGTCTTTTACATAATTTTTGTCTTATTAGGACTTTAATTATATATATATATATATATATATTTTTTTTTTTTTTTTCATAACTTTCATGTCATTTGGAACTTTTGTCATTTTTACATCATTTTTTTGTTTTGTTTCATCTTTTAGTTGCAACTTTCAAATTTCCGTTTTTTTTGCGACTTTCATGCCGTTTTATCTGTCTTTTATGTCGTTTTTGTCTTATTACGACAAAAAAAAATTTAGTTTTCATTTTCATCTTGTTGGGTTGTTGTCTTCACAACATTTTAAATTTTTTGTTCCTTCAACATTTTTAGAATTTTTTAAATTTTTATTTATTTATTTATTTTTTTTACAGCTTTTTATTTTATTTCTTACATTTTTACATCATTAATTTTCATTATGTGACTTTTACATCATTTTGTCTTGTTCCATCTTTTACAGAAACTTTCACATTCATTTTCTTATCACTCTTCTGTAATTTTTTTTTCTTGTTCCAACATTTGTATTGTTTTTGTTTTGCTGCAACTTTTATTTTTCAGTCGTTTTGAGACTTTCGCGCTGTTTTCATCTTGTTGCATGTTTTATATTGTTTTCTGGCTTATTATGAATTTAACAATACTGTTCAATTTCGTCTCATTTTCACATTTAAATTCTTTTCTGATTGCATATTTTACAACTTTTTTTTGTCTTGTTGCAACTTTCAAATTTCCAACTTTTTGCAATTTATGCCATTTTTATGTGTCTTTTATATTGTTTTTGTTTCATTACGACTAACAATATTTTCCATTTTCATCTTGTTGGGTTGTTGTCTTCACAACATTTTCATGTTAACATTCTTTTAATAAATTATTTTTTACATCATTGTTCATTTCATTATGACTTTTACACTACTCTTACTCTTTACTTTTTTTGTTTTATTACAAATTTAACTGCATTTATCATTTTAGTCTTGTTTTCACATTTTCATTTTGTTGCGACTTTTTCCATTTTCTTCCGATGCCATCTTTTACATCGTTTTTTCTTTTTTGTCTTTTTGCGTCTTTTACGTTGTTTTGTGTAACTACCACTTTTGCACCATTTTTCATTTTTGTCTTGCGACTTCCACAGTGTTTGCATTTTGTTGAGGTTTTAACATTTTTTTTTTTTTTTATATCTTTTATCTCCTTTTATATTTTTCTCACTGAACTTCATGTCCTTGTTCGTTTTTTCCTCTTGTTCGCTTCCATTGGTCATTCATTACCTCTGGTTTCATTCTCATTTTCTTGTTGGACTGACTGACTGAGGGTCTTTAATCTAGTGGTTTTTATGAATCACTCCCATTCCCCACATGAATGTTCTGGTGTTTTACTGCTCAGATCCCAGTCCTTCAATGGAACCCTATCTGTCTTCGGTGGATGTTCTGAACCAAACGTTGCTGCAGTGAAGCTGCCGCCACTGGATCATTACTCGACCGTCTTCCCCAAGGAGGCGGGGGCTCAGCAGGTGTGTGTGTGTGTGTGTGGGGGGGGGGGGTCGTCCATGGACATGAGGCAAATCTCAAACAGCTGGAGTCGACCTGAGACGGCCAACAGAGTTTGTACTGGAGGGTCATTGAAGGCAACAGCCGTGAATTCAAACATTTCTACTAGGGATGCAAATTATCGATTAATTCATTAATCGTTAGTTGGTTGCCCTTATCATCGATTAACGATTAATTGATAAGCGGCAATTTTCCTGAGAACCTGAATTTCTTTTTCAATACGGTCTGTAAGAATAAAAGCTAAATATTGATTATACACTTCATGAAAAAACCAGGTCATATTCCTTAATGATAGATTTATTGAACCAGGCAGTGTTTCCTGTGGAATTCATCTGTTGATGTGGTGGTGTGTAATGGGGGGGTGCATGCACGTGCCTTTTGCTGGTGTGTGTGTGGGGTGCACGTGCATGCATTTTGTCGGGGGGGGGTTACTCGCACGCGCAAAGTATGGCCGGGGGATGCGTGTGTGTTGGTTGGTAACCGCGCGTGAGCGTGCGTCACTTTCTGTCCTACTTGTAATACTGTGGGGGTACGGTGCAGTCCGTGCCCCCCCCCCCGCAGAAGTGAAAGTGAAACTTTTCACTGACTGTAGACTGCACCAACCTCCAAGGGGAAAACGCTCCGATACCGACCCCGCATTTGTGCCTGTATTTATTCGGGGGTGTACCACTCCCACAAACAGACAGGCCGCTCTGTGTTTGGTCCACCATGTCCATGCAGACATTCCAACTCATCAACGCCATGATCCGGTCCAATGAGCGGCTATCCCAGCTGCAGCAGCGCAGCGCAAACAAACCGGCAGCCTTCGGACAGATGTAGACGGGTGGAAAAGGGCAATTAACCGACAATTAATAATTTAATCGAGCAAATTCTTATCGACAATTAATCGTTAGTCGATTAATTGTTTACATCCCTACTTTCTACTGTACAGATGAAGACGAGGAGGAGGAGAAGACGCAACATTCACAGTTTTTGATGGAGAACCTGGATGTTAGAGTCGTGGTTTTAACACCAGAGACTTTCACATCTGAACATGTTATGAAGCAGTTTTTGAGTATGTTTTAGCTTCTAACTGTATATTCGTGTATATATTCTAACATGAATATATCCACTTACACTTAAAAAAACATCAGTAATTCTTAGTAATTGCTGATGCTTCATTTTAGAGTGTTTTGATCTTAAAACAGTGCAAACCTCTGTATATTTTTTTCCATAGCTTGGCTTGAGGAGTGGTAGCCAAAAAAAAAAAAGAGGGGGGGGGGGGGGGCGGCAGGAAAACACCTATGTAAAGGAATGCTTTTAATTTGAATTTATCACAGTTTTAACTTTATAAATATAATATTTGGAACCTATGTTCACTTTTACAGACTTTGAAAATGTTCATGAAGCATGTTTGTGTAGTTTGTGGAGTAAATTATAAAAATTTTCAAATTGGATTTTATATTTTTTGTGTATATTTTGGCCCTGTGTGTTGATATTGTAGGTCAAAATGAAAATAAAATAGTCTGATGATACAGATGAAGTTGAACATGGGTATAGTAAGCATTTTTATTATATGGTGTAAAAAGGCAAAATCAAAAGTACTCAAAAACAGACAAAATAGGCTCAGACCCCTGAGGGTTAAAGTCATTTTTATATATAATACAGTAATGGTTTTGTGAAGTTCTAATATTTCTATAGATCAATAGATAGATAGATAGATAGATAGATAGACTAAGATTATATCAGAAATGTTAACATTAGGTAAGCAAAGTCACGTCAGTCTTTAACACAGTCACTCAAGGTCAAAGGTCATGGAGCTAAATGAAAGTCCATATATATGATGTCTGGAACCATGTACATGTTATAAACCAGTGTTTTTCAACCTTGGGGTCGGGACCCCACATGGTGTCACCTGGAATTCAAATGGGCTCGCCTGAAATTTCTAGTAATTGATAAAAATAAAAAATTATTAATAAAGTATCTGTGTTGAGTTGGCAGAGACAATCATAATCCGTAACAGACAAACTGTGGTTGTGAAACTGCAGCACTGTGGTTCTGTTTCTGTGTAAAATGTTCATTGTGGTCAGTTTCAGATGCTGCAGCTCTTTCATAATTCATAGTTTCAGTTCTTGTTTGTTCAGTATTAATTGTCCTCCTTGTAAATCACAGCTGGACTGACTGGACAGATCCTGACCAAGGAAAATCACATTCTCCCTTTGTGCAGTAATCTACACCTGGATTTACTGCCTCTGTCCATAATAATATACATTATATAGACCAGGGATTAAAGCAAAAATTTTTCATCTGACTGAAAATTTTCTTCTGGTCAAAATCATTGGCCACTATTAAAAATGATGCAATACAATACTACTATAGTGTACAAGTTTATATAGTCAAATTTGGCAATACTGTAAAACACACTGAATGGGAGAGTGTACAGGTGTAGAAGATTAGTAACATGGATAGAAAAAATGTCATGAGTGGTATTGGTGGGGGGTCTGGGGGTCCTCCCCCAGAAAATTTTTAAAGCTTCAGGTCAATTTTGGTGCTCTGTGGTTAATTTAAAGGGTATGAAAACTTTTGAAGCAAGTGAAAATTATAACTAGAAGAAAACCTTACTGCAAAAAATGAGTGAAAAACTTTTTATTTAACAATTTAGGAACTCCTAAAACATAACTCCAACTCCAACAGCACATGAATTTTGGGGAAAATGTCTGTGTAAACGTAACCCTAACCAACTCATCTTCAGCTTCTCAGACTGATGGCAGATCAGGACTTTTTTTTACCATTGGAACCATACAGAATTTTCTTGTGGCAAACTCCGCACATGCACGCACCAGGCTGCTTCATTTTTTTGCACCATGATCTAATTGGAGTTCCATCGTCTCCCTTCTCATCAAGCCACGCCCACCTCCATCTATTTTTCACGCATCTCTCAATAGTTCCCACTTCAGCCCCTTCCTCTACAAACGTGTCCATGATGTCGTATATGCTAGCCAAAATAATCTGTATGTCGTCAAACCTGCGTCCACCCCCCCCCCCACCAATATCATGTTCTCTTTTGATTGGAAGAAATTACGTCAACTGAAACAGAAATTCTATTCCGTTCCAGATCCTCTCTGAGGGTATTTCAAATACAGTGGCTTTGCAAATACCAAGGGTGTTCCTCATTCATTCAGTTTTATCTTCATACTGTACCACACAGATAGAAATAAGATGCTAAACGGGTCAAAAAAAAGCACTTATGCAGTCGGGCATGTAACCGCGTAAGGCCGCGGCGCGCACAGCCGCACGTACGGGAAGGGCACATACACACAAACACAAACACTAGTCATATACCGGCAAGAGGAGATAAGCTATGAACCCAAACATGAAGGTCCATGCAGATCAGTTCTGTCTTCTTCCCTTTTCGCTGTGGTTCTTTCATAATGAAAGCTACTTGTTAGCACTAAACTAAAGTTAGTCTGGAGGCTGAACTTCGGTAAAGCTGAACTGGTCCATGTGTTTCTGAGGCACAGAATGAGCAGCGTTTCCTTCCAAAGAGAAATAGTCATCAATCTGTCCTCCTGACATAAAAATAAAGAAGTCATCTTATTATCATCACTGTTAAACCTACCAGCCCCCTGTGTTAAACACCTGCAGATTCAGGACAGGATCGCAGAGTCACGTGGGGAAGTTACCTCAATATGACTTTTTTCCCCCCTCAATTTTTCCATTTGACGGAAATCCGTCGTGGTGACGGAGAACTTTAATCCCTGATATAGACTAAATGTCCTCTAACATTAACCTGGATTTGAAACATAGGATAGAAAACTATTACAGGATCAAAAATAAATTATTTTAGCAAAAACAAAATGTCTCTGTTTTGAATGTCTGGGGTCGACAGGAATGTGAGATGTGAAAATAGAGTCAGGAGTAAAAAAAGGTTGGAACCACTGGTTTAGCATAATGTGTACAGATCAGTTTAAACTAATATTATACAGGTTTGAGGAATGAAAACAGTGACTCCAATGACAAACCCTGAGCCTTCCAGGGGTAAACTACAGAGCGGTTTACAGCTCCGTTTAGACCCTGGTCCCTGGGGTTCGTCCAGACGCTCCTTGTTCCCTGGTCATTGATCGACCGTCTATAATAGATTAACCTGTTTAAAGTTTCTCCAGCAGTGGATGGAGTTTAGAATGAGGAGGTGAATGTGATGTGAGGACAGAGTTTCCCTCCTCCTTCTCCTCCTCCTCCACCGTCGACAGCGAAGACCCTGTCTGAATGTAAATGAGGATCTGTGTCCTCAGCGAGGTGAACCAAGACCAGGTCTACATGAAACAGAACCTGGACTGAGCACAGCAGCGGTACAGAGGGACAGAACCAGCAAACACACAACAAACACTTCTATTCATGTCCAATAGGAAACTGTACAATTTAACAAACCCCGCCCACACCCAGCCTCATCACTCCATCATACGATAACATATAAACCTGGTTGGAAGTTTAACCTGGTCTCCAGACTCCAGACCTTTATGTTGTGGATCCAAAACCATCATGGCAACAATATGTAAAAGGGCAGGAAATACCATGGCAACAATATGTAAAAGGGCAGGAAACACCATGGCAACAATATGTGTAAGGGTGGGAATCACCATGGCAACAATATGTAAAAGGGCGGGAAACACCATGGCAACAATATGTAAAAGGGCAGGAATCACCATGGCAACAATATGTGTAAGGGTGGGAATCACCATGGCAACAATATGTAAAAGAGTGGGAATCACCATGGCAACAATATGTAAAAGGGCGGGAATCACCATGGCAACAATATGTAAAAGGGCGGGAATCACCACAGCTACAAAATATAAAGGGCGGGAATCACCATGACAACAATATATAAACAGTGTAAATCGCCATGACAACAATATATGAAGGGTGGGAATCACCGTAGCTATAATACATAAAGGGCGGGAATCACCATAGCAACAAAATGTAAAAAGGCGGGAATCACTGCAGCTACAATATATAAACAGTGGGAATCACCACAGCTACAAAATGTAAAAGGGCAGGAATCACCATGACAACAATATATAAAAGGGTGGGAATTGCCATAGCTACAATACATAATACAGAATCACCATGACAACAATATATAGTAGCAGTAGGAGGCATGGATGTGTTATCGTCACAGAAAACGACCAACGTCATATGAAAATGTAACCTGTGTGTTGTCACTTACAGGAAAACAAACACACATAAATAAAATCAGTGTGTTTTAGTGACTGAAGGCCCTGTTGAACGGAGGTGATTCCATTTAACAGCATCTACAGATTTACCCGCCATCTGAAAACTGAAGTCAAAAATTTGGAACTTTGTGCTTTTTCTCCTTCTGTGTTTGTGGTTGTTGTGTTAGTTGATAGAGGGTTAAACTGGTGTAAATCCATCCTTGAACCATGTGGAGGCCAGTGAAGCAGACCAAACCTGTAAACCAGGGTTTACAGGGATGATGGCATTTTTGAGGTGCATCTAAACGCATCATCTGATCATTACAATTATCTGATTATTAACAGGTTAACAGAATCCTCCTCACCGCCCCCCCTGCCTCAGGCCACCTCAGGTGAATCGACTCTTTCTTTGTGAAGTTTTGTGCTCTGGTCAATTAAACCCCAGAGGAACTCACCCCAGAAGTGCATTGATCTGATTGGCTGAGGGCACAGCGGGTCGAGCCCCTCGACGCCGCTGCTTCAGCGTGGGATGAAAAC
This sequence comes from Sphaeramia orbicularis, assembly GCF_902148855.1. Lineage (NCBI taxonomy): Eukaryota > Metazoa > Chordata > Actinopteri > Kurtiformes > Apogonidae > Sphaeramia > Sphaeramia orbicularis. The sequence goes on from NC_043976.1 coordinate 3,043,265, forward strand.
CTGCCCGAGTGTGGATGAGCTGCAGAGAGGAGTCAGATGAGGACAGACGTGAACCAGGCTCACCTCAAAGCACCGCCGACCGACGCCAACTGCAGCTGACAACCGCAGACGCACGGGTTTACATCCACCACATGCAAACCAACAAACACAGGGTTCACAGCAAAACCGACGTCCAATCACACGTTTAGGTTAATGAGTTCATTTTACAAGCACACACATGTTGACACAAACAGACTAGTTTTAGGTTTTTCTCAATTGTAGTTTCAGTTTTTCTGGTTTAATGAAGAAAGTTTTGGTCAACTGAGCCTGAAAAAGGTCTGATGGTGTTGGTAAAAGAAACAGGATGCAGAGGATTAACCAGACTGTTGTATATGAAACATCTACACCAGTGGCAGCACATGAAATTGGTTTTTGGTAGCGCAGTATCCAAGTCAGTTTTCAGCTGCACTATAACCATATATCACCACTAGGGTGCACCAGAGCACACACACCATTATTTTAAAATATTAATTTAAATTGATATAAATATACACACTAAGTGTTTTCAGTCATGTATTTCATTCATTCATTCATTTTCTGAACACGCATTTTCCTCACTAGGGTCACGGGGGCAGAGCCTATCCCAGCTACTTATGGGCGAAGGCGGGGTTCACCCTGGACATGTGACTGAACATATAGAGACAAACAACCACTGTCACATTCACACCTATGGGCAATTTAGATTAACCTATTAACCTATCAGTGCATGTCTTTGGATGGTGGGAGGAGCCAGAGTACCCAGAGAGAACCCACGCAGGGAAAACATGCAAACTCCACACAGAAAGGTCCCACCCCCATCGACGGGTGTTGGAATTGAACCCAGGACCTTCTTGCTGTGAGTGCTATCCGCTGCACCACTGTGTCACCCAGTCATGCATTTATTACATGTAAATTTCACTGTCTATTCTTCAAACATGCACATTTTTCTATGACTCTATTCAGACATATTGTCTGACTTTATAATTTCATATCATTTCATTTCATTTTCTGAACCCAGTTTATCCTCACTAGGGTCACGGGGGTCGCTTGGAGCCTATCCCAGCTACATAGGGGTGAAGGCGGGGTACACCCTGGACGAGTCTCCAGTTCATCACAGGGCTGAACATACAGAGACAAACAGTCACTCTCACATTCACACCTATGGGCAATTTAGATTAACCGATTAACCTATCAGTGCATGTGTTTGGATGGTGGGAGGAGCCAGAGTACCCGGAGAGAACCCACGCAGACACGGGGAGAACATGCAAACTCCACACAGAAAGGTCCCACCCCCTGTCGACTGGTGTTGGAATCAAACCCAGGACCTTCTGTCTGTGAGGCATGAGTGCTAACCACTGCACCACCGTGACTTTGTAATATGTTTTTAATATGTCATAATGTCCCTGACTGGTGGCGTTTCCACTGATAGTTTGGACGATGCGTTTAGACCAGGAGTGGAGGTAGCACGGGTAGATCACATGGTATTAAAAAGAACAAAATAGGACCAAGGCTCCTGTGGTCCAACGGTATATTTAAAGACATTCATTGGCATTTGTTTGACGTTTCAAGGTCAAAGGTCATGGCACCAAATGAAAGCCCATATGTGACTTCTTGCCTATTACCAATAGTAATTATATCAATATCTTCAACTGTTTTCAAGTTACTGTACTTTGAAATGTGTCCCATTATAAACCAATGGGGATTTGGAAAATTTCAAAACTTCACAAAAAATTCAAAAATCAATATTTCCCAATTAGTAGACCTTACCCCAAAAATGTTCCACAACAAAATTTATCAAGTCATTCTGACTGAGGGTTTCAGATAAGTAGATTCTTGAAAAGTTGTTTACGGACAGACGGACGGATGCCAACGGATCCCAATAGTCCATTTGACCCTTTGGACTAAAAATATTAAATCAAAGAAAGAGTTAAAACATATCACTACACCATTCATACCAGCAAGCGATGAGGACATATGCCATATTACGCAACATGTCTGGAAGGCTGCCCCATTTTGAACTTACAAGCTATCGTCGGCTACGGGCGACAGCATGGTACAGATGTGCAGGAAAGAGCCGTATAAATCAAGATTTAAGGAAAAAAAATGGATAAGGCGGTGGCGAAAACAAAGGGTCTCTATTGGGAGAAGCTCAACCCAAATGCTAAGCAAAGGTACTTGGAGAAGGTCAGAGATATGAAGGCTATAGACCCCTACGAGCTACCAGTGTTCACCGGCGTACGTCTGACTGGTGCAGGATCTGGACTCGGCCCCCCTGGACCTACAGGCAGTTAGTTAACCGGTTACCAAGTTACTACACAGTGGAAGAATTCAAAAACCTTAAGTCCCCTGGCAGCTACGAACAGTTCTGATGTGACTGGGTTCAAGGTTTGGAGATCTACAAGAACGATGACTGAAAACACTGTGGTGGGGTCAGAGGTCAGCCTGTGGATAGTGACATGTTTACATCGTGTAAAAATGACACTGCAGGAGTTTGACAACCCCCCCCACACACACACACACACACACACACACATGGAGGTAGAAGTCAACTGTAACGGAAAACGACAGAAACTGAGTCAAAACAAATCGAGCTGAAACTGTGTACAGGGTTCCTACAGGTTCCTACAGTGAAACGTAAGACTTTTAAGACCTTTTTAAAGGCGAAGACACACCAACCTGATTTTTGTCGGTTGGTTGTTGTCGGTCAGTCTGGCGAGGTCGGTGACATGAATTTGTTCGGTGTGTTCCGTTCAATCAGTCGTCGTTAATGTTGTCTCCAGTCTTTTCGGACGATTCAACATGTGTAATCGTCCACTACCAGTCGTTCAGTCGGGCCTATCTGATTGGTGGAGGGATAGCCCTGGACTAGTGAATGAGTGAAGCAGAAGTTTCCATGTGAATCGAGCTCTGCCAAGGTACTGCACACTGTTATTGTCTTCTAGGATAGTCCATTCACTGCTCAGATCGGATCTGAATGAGTGACAGTCAGTGTTGACTATGGACTTCATTCATTCTATGAAGTGAACACTGTTAGCATTGTTAGCATAGTGCAATTTCTACTCAGTTTTCACCTGCGACATCTTTCTTCTTACACCAGTAGAAGCCCTAGAGCTGAAAACACCAGTATCTTCTTATTACTAACCATCTGTTCAACGACTACAACACCAACCCTTCTGGACAATTCAACACTCTGACAACAATGACTGACGACAGCGAGCTCTGGGTTTTGGTCTACAGGGATGTTCTGTCATTTCGGGGTTTACATATCGCGCAAGCGCAGAACATACGCTCATGTCGGTAGTCGATTTGGTGCGTTCTTCACACTTTTTTGACCGAGAACCGACTGATCAATCAGGCTACCTTTTCTGGCGACGATCGGCAGTCGGGCCGAGGATGACTTGGAACAGAATTTAATCCCTATTTCACAGCCATACTGGCAAAAATTCATGACTCCTAGAATTTAGGAAAACATATATATTTACATCAGCAGAGATTGTGTATTATATACATAGTGTACACAAAACTGAATGTTCTGTGATCATTTCTCACCGGGGGCTGCAAATTTAGTGATGACTGGTTACGTAACGTTACTTTCTTTGCAGCTTGAACATTTCCCAGACACATTTAAACACAACACAACCAACTGGTTTATGACAACATAACTTAAGACCTACCATTAGAAATTTAATACATTTTAAAGGCTTTTTTAAGGTATTAAATGCAGATTTGTAAATTCAAGACTTTTAAGACCCCGCAGGAGCCCTGTGTGCAATAGAAAAGTGGTTTTAGTTTTGACGTAACCCGGACGGTTTCAGGTTTCCTCTATCCCCTGACGTCTGTTCCTCTTCCGTACAAATAAAATCTACAACTTCCCACCACCTCGTCTCGGCTCACCTTGAATGACAGCCCCTGATTTCTGACCTCTGTCCTCCCGCCATCCAAACAACATCTGGTTCTCCTGCTTCCACATCAACTCCTCTGTGTCCATCAATCCTACGAAAACCAAACATCAACGTCAAAAACACTGTAAAAATATTAATGAGTCAATTGAAAGTTAGTACATTTTTTAATTAACTTCCATTCACAAAAAAATCACAGGATATTTCTGTCTTTACTACATCTAGACAGAAAATATAGTTGTTTACTTCAATACCTCTAATTTTTCAAGACATTGTAAACAGCTTCTTATTTCTCAAAGTGTCATTCAACTATCAACGAACAACAACGTTATGTAAAAGTCCAATTCAGTCAGCGAAGGGAAGGATCTTGTCAGATTTGTGTCTTGAAACTGTTTTCTGATTATGAAAATAAAATTTAAAATGCAATGTAAAGATGAAAATGATGTAAAAGATGCAAACAAAAACAACAAGGAGAAAAGACACAGAAGTTTCAAGACAAAAAAAGGGAAGAGATGACATAGAAATGATGAAATAGATAAAAGTGTAAAAGTCTCAAAAAAAAGATTGCAAAAGACAAAAAGATCCATCATAAAATGAAAAGGATCTAAAAGTCACAGCAAAATAAAAAATAAAAGTCAAACAAAAGTCAAAAATAAAAACATCATAATAGACGCAACAACACTAAAAAGTAAAAGACAAAAAGTATAGAAGTCAAAACAATACGCAGAAAAGACCCAAAATCACATGAAACCTGCAAAAAAGAAAACAATGTAAAAGTTCCTCCGCGTCGAGAGGGGCCAGCTGAGGTGGCTCGGGCATGTTTCAGATCCTCCTGGACGCCTCCCTGGGGAGGTGTTCCGGGCATGTCCTGCCGGGAGGAGACCTCAGGGAAGACCCAGGACACGCTGGAGGGACTATGTCTCTCAGCTGGCCTGGGAACGCCTCGAGGTCCCCCCGGAAGAGCTGGAGGAGGAGTCTGGGGAGTGGGAAGTCTGGGCATCCCTGCTTAGACTGTTACCCCCGCGACCTGGCCCCGGATAAAGTGGAAGATAATGGATGGATGGTAAAAGTTGTAAAGGTAAAAAAACGCAAACGTCACCTGGTCTTAAAGGTAAAAACACACAAACGTCACCTGGTCTTAAAGGTAAAAAAACGTAAACGTCACCTGGTCTTAAAGGTAAAAACACACAAACGTCACCTGGTCTTAAAGGTAAAAACACAAACGTCACCTGGTCTTAAAGGTAAAAACACAAACGTCACCTGGTCTTAAAAAGGTAAAAACACAAACGTCACCTGGTCTTAAAGGTAAAAACACACAAATGTCAGCTGGTCTTAAAGGTAAAAACACACAAATGTCACCTGGTCTTAAAGGTAAAAACACACAAATGTCACCTGGTCTTAAAGGTAAAAACACACAAACGTCACCTGGTCTTAAAGGTAAAAACACACAAATGTCACCTGGTCTTAAAGGTAAAAACACACAAATGTCACCTGGTCTTAAAGGTAAAAACACACAAACGTCACCTGGTCTTAAAGGTAAAAACACAAACGTCACCTGGTCTTAAAGGTAAAAACACACAAACGTCACCTGGTCTTAAAGGTAAAAACACACAAACGTCACCTGGTCTTAAAGGTAAAAACACAAACGTCACCTGGTCTTAAAGGTAAAAACACACAAACGTCACCTGATCTTAAAGGTAAAAACACAAATGTCACCTGGTCTTAAAGGTAAAAACACACAAACGTCACCTGGTCTTAAAGGTAAAAACACACAAACGTCACCTGATCTTAAAGGTAAAAACACAAACGTCACCTGGTCTTAAAGGTAAAAACACAAACGTCACCTGGTCTTAAAGGTAAAAACACAAACGTCACCTGGTCTTAAAGGTAAAAACACAAACGTCACCTGGTCTTAAAGGTAAAAACACACAAACGTCACCTGGTCTTAAAGGTAAAAACACAAACGTCACCTGGTCTTAAAGGTAAAAACACACAAACGTCACCTGGTCTTAAAGGTAAAAACACACAAACGTCACCTGGTCTTAAAGGTAAAAACACACAAACGTCACCTGGTCTTAAAGGTAAAAACACAAACGTCACCTGGTCTTAAAGGGATTTGTGGTGCTGGAGGAAACAGTCGATGTGTTTTAATGATGAGAAAATGTAGTCGTTGGAAACCGTAGAAACTCAGAAAGCTTCAGGTGAGTGTTTTCAAACCACCATGACCTCTGACCTCTCGTCTCCCCTGACAACCATCCATCAGCTGCTAATGGAGATCTGAGCTAATGGAGGATGAAGACTGACGACTGTCTTCCTCATCTGTTGGAGCTTCGTCCCAGTTTGTGGTCTTTAATACCTGATTTTTCCCTCCATTAACTCCATTCTTCTTTTTTAATCCTCATATCTATTTTCTTTCCTGTTTTCTCCGTAAACTTTGCAAAATAAGAAACAAAAAAGCCACTAAAATCCTGATTAATATTGAAATCAGCTCCTGACAAATGAAGACTGTCCACACCTTCCCCTCTAACAGATGGCAGGTCATTGGGCAGTTGTCAAGGAGGCTGATTGATGATTGGTCTCTTCAGGGAGCGTCCGTCATCTGGCTCTTTTGATTGGCTCTGACAGTTTGTGGGAAATCTCCTCGCTGCTGCAGCGATCTACAGTTACACCCAAAACAGACGGAGACAGACGGTAAAAATTATTCATCCTGACAGTTTCACATCCATATTTAGGACAAACTGCTTTCATGGACTTTTTAAGAAGTATTTGGAGCAGCAGCACCTACAGCTCTGATGACGTTTTATAAACATATTTTACATTTGAAAGCTTTTTCATGTCTTTTTCAGTGCGTATCAAAACTCCGATGCTTTATTTGGACATTCTAATAAAAGGTTCTAGTCCTGGGGTGTCAAAATCATTTTAGTTCAGGTTCCACATTCAGCCCAGTTTGACCTCAAGTGGGTCAGACCGAGCAAATTTAGGAATTTAGGGTACACTGGAAAAAATCTAAATCTGACCAAGTGTATTTTTCTCATTTCTAGTCCAAATATCTCATCACACTTAAAATCAGACAGAATCACCTACAGAGGAACTTTTAACTTTTGAATTAAGCAAAAAAATCCTTGAATGAAGCAAGAAAATCTTGAAATAAGCAAAAAAAAAAAATCTTGACTTAAGCAAAAAATCTTGAATTAAGGAAAAAAAATCTTGAATTAAGGAAAAAAAATCTTGAAATAAGCAAAAAAAAAAAAAAAAAATCTTGAATTAAGCAAAAAATCTTGAATTAAGCAAAAAAAAATCTTGAATTAAGCAAAAAATCTTGAATTAAGCAAAAAAAATCGTGACTTAAGCAAAAAAATCTTGAATTAAGCAAAAAAAATCTTGAATTAAGGAAAAAATCAATCTTGAATTAAGCAAAAAAAATCCTTGAATGAAGCAAGAAAATCTTGAAATAAGCAAAAAAAAAAAAATCTTGACTTAAGCAAAAAATCTTGAATTAAGGAAAAAAAAATCTTGAATTAAGGAAAAAAAATCTTGAAATAAGCAAAAAAAAAAAAAAAAATCTTGAATTAAGCAAAAAATCTTGAATTAAGCAAAAAAAATCGTGACTTAAGCAAAAAAATCTTGAATTAAGCAAAAAAAATCTTGAATTAAGGAAAAAATCAATCTTGAATTAAGCAAAAAAAATCCTTGAATGAAGCAAGAAAATCTTGAAATAAGCAAAAAAAAAAATCTTGACTTAAGCAAAAAATCTTGAATTAAGGAAAAAAAAATCTTGAATTAAGGAAAAAAAATCTTGAAATAAGCAAAAAAAAAAATCTTGAATAAAGCAAAAAATAAAAAATAAAAAATCTTGAATTAAGCAAAAAATCTTGAATTAAGGAAAAAAAATTCTTGAATTAAGGAAAAAAAAATCTTGAATTAAGGAAAAAAAAAAAATCTTGAATAAAGCAAAAAAAAAAAAAAAATCTTGAATTAAGCAAACAAAAAGAAAAAAAATTTGCCAATGGAACAACTGAAAATGATCTTGGTCAGATTTGTTGAACTCAGATTTTCCAGATCTATTGTCTCTAAATCAGTTCTTATTTTTCACTGAACAGTTCCTCTGTAGGTGATTCTGTCTGATTTTAAGTGTGATGAGATATTTGGAACAGAAATGAGACAAATACACTTGGTCAGATTTAGATTTTTTTTCCTGCATTAGAAGCGCACCAGGGTTTTTCAGAATCCAGAGTAAAGTCAAAGTTCCTGAGGTGGAAAAGGGGGCTTTTATCAGCTGATTGATCTGCTTCGCCTCATCTGGATCAAAGACGAGTCCATCCTCCAAAAGAATCCATCATGAAGTTCACGGTTTAAGAGGATCTGGTGTCATTAACAGCTGATATGTCACTTCAAAGTCATTCAAGGTCAAAGGTTATGGAGCTAAATGAAAGTCCATATATATGATATCTGGAACCATCTGCATGTTATAAACCAGTGTTTTTCAACCTTGGGGTCGGGATCCCACGTGGGGTTGCCTGGAATTCAAATGGGGTCGCCTGAAATTTCTAGTAATTGATAAAAAAAAAACTTACTAATAAAAATCTGTGTTGAGTTGACAGAACCAGTCCCAATCCATAACAGACAAACAGTGAGTCTGAAACTGCAGCACTGTGGTCAGTTTCAGATGCTGCAGCTCTTTCATAATTCATAGTTTCAGTTCTTGTTTGTTCAGTATTAATTGTCCTCCTTGTAAATCACAGCTGGACTGACTGGACAGATCCTGACCAAGGAAAATCACATTCTCCCTTTGTGCAGTAATCTACACCTGGATTTACTGCCTCTGTCCACAATAATAGACATTATATAGACTAAATGTCCTCTAACATGAACCTGTATTTGAAACATAGTATAAAAAACTATTACAGGATCAAAAATAAATTAATTTTAGCAAAAAACAAAATGTCTCCGTTTTGAATGTCTGGGATCACCAGAAACTTGTGATGTTAAAATGGAGTCATGAGACAAAAAAGGCTGGAACCACTGGTATAAACATCATATATATGGACCATCAACATATGGACCATTATAAGGAAAGACACATTTGTAATATTTCAAAAAATCAAAATGTCTTAAAACTGTCAACTTTATAAACATTATTGCAAGGAAGCTACATACTTTTTTTTTTTTTTTTTTTACAATCTGACCAGTAGTTTCATCTGAGCAGACGTCTGAAGAAACTGCTTATGATTGTTTTAACTTTTATTTCAAATTCTTTATTCATATATTTATATAAATAACAAATTTCTTCTTGTCCTCTTTATATTTTTCTGTTTCACTTGTGTGGTTTTTCTACCCGTCTTTCCCTTTGCGATTGCTTGTCAACTGTGAAATTTTCTGACAGTGGGATCAATCAGATCTTATCTTATGAAGACGCTGGTGGACACAGCACCTTCACAGCAGCTCACAGCTGATCGCTGTAGAACAGGGGTGTCAAACTCATTTTAGTTCAGGGGCCACATACAGCCTAATATGATCGAAAGTAGGCCGGACCAGTAAAATAATATAATAGGATAAGAACTTAGAAATAATGTCAACTCCAAGGTTTTTTTCTGTTTTTGAGTGAAAAAAGTCAAATTCTGCAATGAAAATGTTTACAACTATGAACTGTACTTGAACACAACATGAACAAATACGAACAACCTGAAAATTCTTCAGAAAAATTAGTGCAATTTTAACAATATTACGCCTTAGTGTATTATTTATACATGTGCTTCACAACTTACAGATCACAGTGGATTTACAAATACACAAAACATTTAGTAAGAGGCAGAATATTGGTACAGTTCCACAGACTTCTCTGAAGAAATTTCAGGTTATTCACATTTTTTGCAAAAGGCTAGTCTGTAAATGTAAACATTTCTGTGTAATTTAACTTTTTTTTTTTTACACTACAACAAAGAGAAAAATTTGTAGTTTTCCTTATTTATAGGTTATTATGATAGTATTTTACAGGTCTGATCCACTTGAGATTGAATTGACCTAAATTGATTTGAACATCCCTGATTGTTAATATCTTCAGTGTAATTTCTGCATTTCACAAATTCTTCCCAGGGGCCAAATTGGACCCTTCGGCGGGCCGGTTTTGGCCCCCGGGCTGCATGTTTGACACCTGTGCTGTAGGAGAACCGGTGAAGATCACCAAATAATCCAAGCACCGTAATGTTTCAAGGCTCCAAATGACGAAGACGAAGTGTCAGTGAGCGATTACAGGTTTCAATCATCACACCCGACTGTTTGGACACAAATGCAGAATCTGTTCCTTGATTCCTGAACAGTCTTAATGTCAAACGTCGCTGCAGGAACGTTTTAAATTAAACCTCTGCAGCCAAGTCGTCCTGCTGCATGACTAACATTAGAACTGAACTGTTGTCATGACACAGTCGGTCCGAGGAGACGGCAGCTGTAGATGTGGAATTCAGCAGACGGTGTAGGTGTCCGTCTGAAACTGACTGACGTTTAGACGGAGGAAGGGCAGCAGTGGATGGGAAAAGCGCCGATGCTGCAGGTTTTCCCCCCACACACCTGTCTAGGGTTTCATTTGAAGGATGAGTCCGATCCCTCCCCCCTCTGACGGGCCACACACCGACCGGACCTCATCCAGCATCCACATCCACCAATATTTAAAGGATCTGGGGGCGAATGTGATCCGATTCTGACAGGGTAATTATTCCCCCAAGTGTAATCTCAGAAGACGTTCCGGATGGATTGAAATATGCAGGAATATGTTACAGACTTCCTCTGGATGTCAGAGGAACTAAGCAGGGCAGCTGTTAGTTTGACGAGAAATCAGACCAATTCAGTCTCCAAAAAGGGGCGGAGCTGTGGGAGCATAAGGGGAGATGGGTAAAAGAATCAACCTTAAAAAATTCGCGTGTGCTTTAATGTCGTATTCACACCAAAACAGAGCAGAGTTTGTTTCCTCTGATTGGTTCATTTGTGGAGGTCCACGTCAACGGAACCACATGCAGGAAGTGGACTACAACGCAGGGCATTGTGGGTAAACGCAAACAAAACAAATGCATGTGCAGAATTTAACGCAGCTCCGTGTTTTGTTTTCAGTGGGAACAGAAGTTGTCCTGCATTAACCAATAGATGATTGAGGTTTCTTCTGCAACACTTTTCCACTGACCCTCAAACTGCATGCATAGAACTTGTGCATAAAAACTGGCCTACTGGAAAAACGACTATTTTACCAAAACTCTCATTTTTCAATTAAAAGATTAAAAGCATGCGAATAAAAAAAAAGCGGATGTTGATGAATGTTACAACAAGCGAAGAAGAGTTTTAAAAGAAACGAGTGTTGGTATATGTGGACACAACAGGAAACTGAATCATTTTTTAAATTTAGTACAAGATAGAGTAATATATAATAATAATGAATATATCTGTAAATCAACACCATATTTACATTTGTCGCCATGTTTATGGAATGACTTGTTTATGGAATGACTTGTGTCATCTCGCAATAATTAATAAAGAAATCATCGCATTTGTGACTTAATGGAAAAACCAACATTACGTCAGTGTAAATGAAATGGTGGATCATTTGGTTCCACCTCCAACTCCTCTGGAGGTGGGAACAGAGCCCTGATAAAGGTGGAATATTCTGGAGCACTGAGTAAAAGGAACACCTCTGGTTCAAACCAAAGTGGGACGTTTTGATGACATTGCGTGTGCAGACAAAACCTAACAAAACTGGAAAACTTCACATTCATTTATTATCCAACAGATTGATCAATGTTACAATAGTTCTCCTGAACTTATATCTTACATGTTCTTATATTTTGTCATAAATGTACAGCACGTATCTATAAAACACGACTGCATGTTTACATGTACTTGGTCGTCGCCATCATCGGTAGAAACCGACGTTTTGGCAGTTCATCGTGGACTTTTGTACATTCGTGTCCTGAAGAGACACTGAGTTTATCTTCTGGGTCTGAGGCTGAAATAGTTTGAGAAACGAGTGCCTTTTAAAACCAGCAGACCTCCAACTGTTTGAGTTCCTGCAAAGTTTATTATCTGATTAATTATTGAGGGTCGTCTCAGTCAAATTCCTGGAAAGAATTTGTTATTCATTTCTGAAGTTTCCTAGAAATTTAATTAAAACGTGGCTGGTTTTGTTCTGCCTGTAATGAAATGATGATGTGAACGCACCCTCAGACTATTAATGAAAATGTTTCAGTGTCTTTCTGCAGCGGCTCCACTGCCGTCTTGGCCTCATTCGTCCTTTAACGTCTTACTTTTGGGACAGTTCAGACTAGGCAGGGGTCCGGCTCAGATTTATGGGTCGGCGGTTTGTGTTCGGTCTCGGTGGGAGGGGAAGAAGCCGAGGACCCCGACATGTTTCAGACCAAAGAGGAAACAGAGACCTTCCTCATAAATCAGCCAGGGCTGAAGGGCCTCAGCTGGACGCCCCGGAGCTCAGGACGCCATTGTTAAAATACTGCAACAATAGGGTTTAACCCTTAATAGGTAACCTGGGGTCCCAGCAGACCCCACGTTTTTAATTTTTCATGTGTTCACGCAGTAAAGGAGAATTTATTTGGAAAATAAAGCACAATTTTGTTATATTTTTTTCGTTTCATTGCTATCCTTTCATACTATAAGCAATAAAGTATTGTAACTGACTAAAAAATAACATTTTTAGATGTTTTTATCAGTGTTAGACCCCAGGTTACCTGTAGCAGTGGGGGGCACCATGGTTACCTATTAAGGGTTAAGTACAGTGACCTGCAGGGGCCACAACTCAAAAAGATGGAGCGTCCTCTGCTTCCTGTTCAGGCTTCAAAGCCGAGCCTAGCGAGGTCACGGAGACAAATCAGACGCCAGAAAAACATACAGGAAACTGGAAACCGGTCTGAACGAGATTCACAAAGCACCCACAGGACAGGAGGACCAACATCGACCTGAAACTGGTCCGGTATAAGAACCACTGGGTCACCAGTAGACACATAAAACTGGTCCAGTAGAACCACCACTTGTAATATATTTGTAATGAAAAGTTATTTTTCATATTCAAGGTGTACCTCAAAAAACATGCTACTGACGTCATGCCATTTGCATTTTTTTTCTTACGTTTTATAGATTTTATATAATTACCTCCACCAGGAGGTGTTGTGATCACTTTGTTTTGTGTGTTTGTCTGTTAGCAAGATAACTCAGAAAAGTTATGGATGGATTTTCATGAAATTTTTAGGAAATGCTGATACTGGCACAAGGAAGAAATGCTTAAATTTTGGTGGTGATGGGGGGGGCGACAGATCTGTCTTGACAGAGGTCTGCGCTCTCTGAGTGCTTTTCTTGTTATAGTTTTTGTTTTACTACCCCAAGCTTCCATATGTGGGTCAAAATGACCCACATTCATTCACAGTAGAATTACATCTGAACCTGTGATTCATTTACAGCAAAACCAAAGGACTCACTCACTGAACGGACGCTGACATTGTTCTACTGCCGTTATATACTATACATCAGGGGTGTCCAATCCTGGTCCTCGAGGGCTACTATTCTGCGTGTTTTAGATGTATCCTTCTTCCAACACACCTGATTCAAATGATCAGCCGATCATCAAGCAAGAAGACTGATAACGACTGTCAGGTGTGCTGGAAGAGGGAAACATCTGAAACACGCAGATAGTAGCCCTCCAGGACCAGGGCTGGTGACCCCAGCTACACATTATATACTCTATATACTTTGCTTTTCAAATATTTCAAACATTTAAAAAGACATATCTTGTGTTTAAAAAAAAGAAAGATTAAAAAATAATTCAAAAATGAAATCATTCTTTTGTGGCCAAAAATGTAACGCAAAAGATTATTTTTAATGTAAGAAAATGAAAACAGTGCCATAAAAACATACTGAATTAAATGTAGGTCATTTTCACCCATTTATAGAAGAGTTGAGGGTCTAGACACTCAGGCATCGAAGGGTTAAAGAGACCAAGTCCAGACTCTGAAATGTCCTCAAGTAGAAAAAGCACGAAGTCAGCCAATAACGAACCAAACCTGACGTCACATACCCACTAACCCATCAAAACATGTCAATAATTGATGTAAAATACAGTTCTTCATCTTTTCATGGTCAGTAGATATGACCATATTTGGACGTTCAGAGGCTCTGTAGTTACCGTCGAAACACCGACATCTTCTACAACATTGATTCAGCAGTCAAAGCCATGGAGCTGGATCAATGGCAGTGGATGGACACACTAGGGTTATGCTCAGTTAATGACAGATTTGGTGAAAAAGACACTTTTTCTTCAGTTTTCTCTGTTTTTGATGTAATAACCATCAACTTTAATCTGAGCTTTAACGAATGTCTACATGATCAATGAATTAAATACAGAAAAGTACATGATTTACACTGAAAAATGCTAAATACAGAGGACATAATAAATGGTAATAAATCACTTATGAAAGGCTTATGGGTTAAAACCCACTATGAAGCTGATGATCTGAAACTGGTCTAATCCAAACTCGTACTCATTCACAGAATCTGACACTGACCAAAACTTACAATGAAAAAGTCGATGTTTGCATTTCGTAGATGGAGAAGGAGCTGAAGTATTAAATTACCTGGACTTCCAGAGGGTCGTTGCCTTCATGCAGATGCTCATCTCCTTCCTCTGGTCCACAGGTGAGTGCTGCCACCTGTTGGATCACATCAGGAATGACAACTCCAAAATATACCACTATTATATTTATACCAATTTTGTTATTTTAATTGTTTTATTTTGTGTTTTTCTTAAACTGCTACTGCTGTGAATTCTGGTCCTATCAGTAACTTAATTTTTCTTGTTTTTCTTTTTTTTTTTTTTTTTAATACAAAGATTATTTTATTTTTATTGTAATTTTCAGGTTTATTTTTAATTTTGTTCATTTGTATTGACTCTAGAGTTAAATACTATATTTTTCAGTTCAGGATGCCTGTTCCTAAATGTTGTAATGTACATGTGTACATAATAAACTGATGCAGAATATTGCTAAAATTGCACTTATTTTTCTTAAGATATTTCCTTTATATATGTTCAGGTTTTTCACATGCTTAGTTAAGGATAGTTTATAAATGTAATTATTTTCAAAATGTAATTTTACGTTTTTGCACCAAAGAAAGGGAAGAATTTGAAGTTGTCGACATTTATTAGTTCCCATGTTATTATTTGAATGCATGGATGTTATTATCATACTGTGCTGAATGTGGAACCTGAACTAAAATGAGTTTGACATCCTTTATTCACACCTTGGCAGACAGCTGATAAACAGAAGTATGAACACATACACATCGTACAGTATTTACTGGGTTGGGTTCATTAATCCTGCTGGAGACATTAAGGAAAAATGACTTTAAAAAGTACTGGCAAGAAGTTTTATCTTTGGAACTTGTTGGGCGCAATTCTTTCAAAAGGGCACAAAAAAACCCACCTAGAACAAAAGACGTACATGACGAAAAGTGTAAATAAATAAATAAATATTCAGCTACTTCTGAAACACACTGACTTGAATTAAAGACAAAAGAGAAAAAAGAGAAGAACAAAAAGGAAAGAAGGAAAAAGAAAAATAGAAAATACAAAGAAAAAAGGAAATAAGAAAAAATTAAAACAAAAATAGAAAAAAAACAAATAAAGAAAATACAAAAAAGAAAAGAAAAAAGAACAAAAAAGAAAAACAAAAAGAAAAAGACAAGAACAAGAAGAAAAAGGATGAAAAGAGAAAAGGAACAAAAATTATTATCCTCATTATTATTATCCTCATTATTATTATTAATCGGTGAATGACTATGAGGAATCTAAACCATTGAACAGTTGGTGGTTTGTTGATCACAGTCATATTTCCACTGAATTCCATGTGAGTTCCTTCTCCTCTGAAACAAATGCAAACTAAGACCAAACCCTGAATCCATGATGAGTCCAGACTTATCATCACTGGTTAAAGTAGAACTAATAAAGACTGACCGAGTACGTCTCAGACTGGTCCAGTGTTTTCACTGCGTTGTTTAACTAGGGGTGTACAAAAATATCGGTTCTGCAATATACTGCGATATTAAATATCACAATACTGTATCGATGTTAAAAATTACTGTATCAATATTTTTAGGTGTTTATTTAAATGCAGATATGGCAGAGGTACATTTTTGTTTTTTGCGCTTCTTTTTTGTTTATATTTTATTTATTATTATTTAACGCTGTTTTATTAAATAATTGTTATTTGAAGCACCTAAAAGCAATTTTTACTGTCTGAGAGAGGCACATATTAGTTCCTTTCTTGTACAAAAATAATGTTAAGATGTTAGTTATGAACTAATAGAATATGAGCATTTGAGCAGGATCTGAAAAAGTAATGTCTGTAAAACACAATTTAAGTTTTTACAGAGGAAAATTTTGTGATATAGCATTAGATCCTGTTGTGATCAAATAAAAATCTGTTAATTTTTTTTTTTTGCATATTTCTGGTGTAATTCCATTCTGTCAGGATTTTTTTTTAAGAAACAAAAAAAGCTAAAAAAAAATTGCCTTGTTAACAATATCGTGACATATTGTGATATATTGTATTGTGATCCTAGTATTGTGATGTGTATCGTATCGCCAGATTTTTGCCAGTACACACCCCTATGTTTAATGCAGGATAGAAAACAACGCAGTGAAAACAACCACGTCCTGACTGAGGTTAGAGCTGAATAAACAGCACCAAAAACCATTACCAGCCCAATCCAAACGAAGACCTGGACCACATCTGCCAGAAGCCGCAGGTTCAGGTGGAAGTTCAACAACAAAGACAGACAAAACAAAACCAAGTAGAGAAGTGACAAAATAATGTGCATGAAACCCTTGTTGTGCTTTAAATCATTCCAGTCAGTGTTTTTATTGAACAGTCTGAGATCCCAGGCAGCGGTGAAGGCACTTCAGAGACCGACGCTTCCTGTTCGACGGCATTTACATGAATAACATCAAATCTAACGTCTCAACTAGGAAATAAACACAAACCTCATTTCTGCAAAGGCTGTTAATAAAGGCTTAAACCTGTTTTTATGAAGACAAAGTGAAGTAAAAACTAGTCATTTTCTGATTAGAAGTAAATCATGGTCCCACTTATTACGTTCCAATTTAAAGTAAAACGGACTTTGATGTGAACTTTAACCCTCAGGCATCAGGGAAATGCATCCACTTCAAAGAAAAAAAAAAAGCAATAAAAACTTTACAGATTCACATTTTTTTTCTCTACATGATTCTTAAAATTGCATTGAATCAGTGTCATTACACTAATAATGGTTAATAATCGTTTAGGACCAAAACCCATCAGTGACCTCCTGACCCAGTATGAACCCACCAGACCCCTCAGGTCATCTGGATCCGGTCTGTTGTCAGTTCCCAGAGTCAGAACTAGACACGGAGAAGCTGCGTTCAGCTTCTATGCTCCACATGTCTGGAACAAACTCCAGAAAACCTCAGATCAGCTGAAACACTCAGTTTATTTAAATTCAGGTTACAGACCCACCTGTTCTCAGCTGCATTTGAAGAGAGTTTAGATTCATCAGTTCAGATCTGCACTATTCCTCTTAAGCTAAAAGTTTTTATTTGTCTGTTTTATCTGTTTGTCCGATTTTTTGTTTGTTTGTTTTTCTCATGCCTATACTTTTTATTACTTCTGCTGTAATGCTATTAATGTTTTATGTAAAGCACTTTGAATTGTCTTGTACATGAAATATGCTGTAGAAATAAACCTGCCTTGCCTTGCCTAATATTCTGTCTGTTATTAAGTGTTGTGTGTATTTGTAGATCCACTGTGATCTGTACGTTAGAATAAACATGTGGAAATGATAAACTGAGGCAGAATAAAAATTGCACTGATTTTTCTGAAGAAATTTGAAGTCATTCATGGATGTTCAAGTTAGTCACATCTTTTGTGAAAGGATCATTTGCAAGTATGGACCCAATCCCAATTCACCCCTTGGCCCCTCCCCCTTACCCCTCCCCTTTGGTACTACCCCTTCAATCAGAGTTGTAAAGGTTAGTGGTTGAAACAGTCCAACCCTTCCAGACCTGTTCCATCATCGATGTCACTATAAACAGATGTTAGAACTTTATTTGGGACTGAATTCATCATGTGGTCAGCATCTGCAACCGTCTCTGGTCCATGGGCTTTGGACTAAAGATCGACCGATATGGGTTTTTCAGGGCCGATACCGATTATTAGTAGTTAGAGGAGGCCGATAACCGATATTTGGAGCCGATATTCATTTGCAGTAAATGTGTAAAAATTGGCGTGAAAAATTTTGAATAATGCAAACACTGAACTTCGTTTAAATGACTAAAGCATGTTTATTTAATCAAACAAATAGAAAATAATAGCTCCAGAAGTGCATGGATTTCCTAGACTCAGAAGCATCTCTTATCAAGTTGAATAAAAGCTTCAATAAATAGCTCCCTTAAATTTTTCCACAGTAAATAAAGTAAAATTTAAATAGAACTATAATGACTTCTCTTTGTTTTAAGTTCAAACAGAACAAAAATACAGGGAGACTCTTGTAAACTCTTGGGCCACATGCTGACATCTGCTCAACTCATCATGCTTAATTTATTACAGCATTTGGGACGCCTTAAGTTGATTTCATTTTTAAATTTTATATTTTACCATGCGATAGCAGGGACCCTGTCATTCAAAACTATGCTGATACATTATTAATGATTAATCTGACAAAAGCTCCATAAAAAAGTCTAATAGTGTCTATGAGTGCAGGTAAACTCCTGACAGAAGACAAACAGCCTTTAGGGCTTTAATGAGCACACACAGGATTTAAAATGTTCCACCATGTTCAGATAAATCACTTCTGAATTTTACTCTCTCTCTCATCTTCACTTTAATTTTCAGATCATAGGACTAGAAAGCTCACAGCAACATTAGTAGTTGTGAGTTGTAGAGTTCTTCATGTGACTTTAACGCAAACACACACTATTATATTACATACCAACACAGTCTCATCCCAAATAGTCAGAAATCGACGCATGCGGTCAGAGCCCCAGAGCGGCACTATCTGACGCAGGGGGGTACTCCTTCCGCTTTGAAATCCGACGTGGAAGGGTACACACCGCAGAGAGGTAAAGTTTTCTGGTGTGAGAAGCTCCGGAGAGAAAACACGTGTCAAAGGTAAACGCAGAAAACTCTTCTGAAACTGAAATAAACATCCCTGTGCTCTACATCTGATAACTACTACTAATGTTTCAGAAGAACATCAGAGCAGAGTAAACATTAGCAGCAGCTCTGCTAACTCAGATGACCTCCTGACATGTATGTGAATTAGACTGCTGATAATATGGAGATGGAAACAGTCTGTGATAGAAAAGCATGTGTGTGGGATTAAGAGAGAGCGCCTAAAAAACTCAGTTCACGTATTTTAGGGAAGCACGCTAAGGTGAAGTCTGATGAGCTTTTACCAGAACATTAGTTCATCAGTCTGGCTCTAAACGCTCTGTACACTATGGATTAGTAATGGAGAAAATGTATGTAGAACACAGTCTCATCCCAAGTCAGTCCCAGTCTGTGTGTGAGGACAGCTTCCACGTCAACCAATCAGAGGGCGAGAGAGAGAGAGAGAGAGAGAGAGAGGCGCGGCTGCATCTGAGCCGAAATAACCCAGTTTTAAATTGATTTCTTAATATCGGCCCGTTGGATTAAAAAAAGGCTGATACTGATATACGTCAAATTTCCAAATATCGGTGCCGATAATCGGCCCGGCCAATAATCGGTCGATCTCTATTTTGGACATCTGTTTACGACTATCAACCACAAACTGCAGAAATGCGATCTAAAACACATTGAAACAGCATTAAACGGACGATCAAATGATTAAGTTGTTTACAAAGAAAATCCATCCATTTGTGTGTTTCCTGAATCACTGCTGCACTTTTTTTGTTGTGTTTACCTCCATCTGACCGAGGATTCCAATAGAATTATGGGAGATTTCTCCTACCCCTCCGTTTGTGGTGTGGTCCTGAAAAATCTCTGTTTGGAGGGTCAAACAGCCCCTCCCCCTTAGCCCTTTGACTCATCAAGAATCGGGACATCCCTACCCCCTTCACATGAACATGCAAAATGGAGTAGTAGGGCGAAGGGGGAGGGGCCAAGGGGTGAATTGGGATTGGGCCAAAAACATTTTCGCTATGTAATTTTAGTTTATTACATTATAACAAAGAGAAAACAATTGGAGTTGTCACTGTTTATAGTTTTATTTGTTATTATTGTACTGGTCTGATCCACTTTATCCCAAACTGGGCTGAATGTAGAACCTGAACTAAAATGACTTCAACACTTCTGATTTAGCCAACTATGCCATGAGGCTAACGAATGCACTAATAGTCAAAATGGTTCCAAATGAAGAGGAAAAATTTGCCCAAAATGGATAAAATTGTTCACAGTTTGTGTTAACATACCCTTTTTTTACCTCTGTCAAGGAACGGCGGAGGTTATGTTTTCATCAGGGTTTGTCTGTTTGTTTGTCTCTTAGCAAGATAACTCAAACAGTTATGGATGGAGTTGGATTAAATTTTCAGGAAATGTTGATACTGGCACAAGGAACAAATTATTAAATTTTGGTTGTGATCGGCTGATCTGCCTTGGCGGAGGTCTGCGCTCTCCGAGTGCTTTTCTAGTTTATGTGATGTTTTGCTTGTATGAGGTGGTGCACTCTCCTATTCTGTTTTGTTGTGTTATTGCTTCAACTAAACATCAGTGGTCCGTAAAGGTCATTCCTGGAAGGGCAGTACGGACATAATCATTCAAACTGTCTACATCCATCCCTGGTGTTTTTGAATGACTAAGGCTGTAATTAATGTATGTGATGGACATTTGCCTTTCCAAATAAAAAGATAATTACAAAAAAAAAAAAAAAAAATGTCCGGAGTGATGCATGAGGGTTAATGACTCCCACCGTGTTCATGTAGTTCACTGTGTCTCTGTGGGTCACGATATGCTTACGCTCCAAACACCTTCATTTAACCATGTGTGCACCGGATCATAGATGCTGCCGTCTCTAACCTCATGACCTCCTAAAGTCCAGACACCACTGGATCTGAGTCTGACATGTAAACCTGAACTAACCGCTGCAGGCTTAATCCACAGAGACGCAGTGAAGATGTTTCCGTGGAGGTGTGTTTGATGAAGTCCACCATGAACAGCCACAAATAACCCTACAACCACACACCTCCTGTCTGTCTGTCTGTCTATCTCACAGCTTGGCCTTGGCCTGGAAGAAGCTCATGACGGCGTTGAAGCACTCGTCGGATGTCCAGCGCTCCGTCAGTCGCTCCACCTCAGCGTCATTGACAGCGTGAAGACGATCCTTCTCCACTGAGCGGATCAGCTGTTTGGACAAAGCCAGTGACTGTGGGAGGAGGAAGACAAGCTGGTTAGTCTCCTGGACCGACCGTTTAGTGGGCGGGGTTTGTTTCAAAGGCTTACATTGCGCGGCAGCTTAGCGTACGCCTTCAGTCGGGTCCAAACCTCTGACTGGAAGGTGCTGTCAGGGAAAACTTCAGTGACCAGACCGAGCTCACAGGCCTGGACCGCCGTCAGCTTCTTATTGAACAGCAGCATCTCACTGGCCTGAGGAGAGGAGGGGCGGGGTTTAGGGCCTGATGTCAGGTGGAGGAGGGGCAGGGTTTGGAGCCTGATGTAGGAGGGGTGGGGTTTAGGGCTTGATACCAGGAGGAAGGGCGTGGTTTAGAGCCTGATGTAGGAGGAGGAGGGGCGGGATTTAGGGCCTGATGTCAGGAGGAGGAGGGGCGAGGTTTAGAGCCTGATGTCAAGAGGAGGGGGTGGGGTTTAGAGCCTGATGTCAGGAGGAGGAGGGGCGAGGTTTAGGGCCTGATGTCAGGAGGAGGGGGGAGGGGTCAGGGCTTGATATCAGGAGGGGCGGGGTTTAGAGCCTGATGTGAGGAGGAGGAGGGGCGGGGTTTAGAGCCTGATGTGACGAGGAGGGGGTGGGGTTTAGAGCCTGATGTCAGGAGGAAGAGGTGGGGTTTTAAGGCTCATATCTAGAGGAAGGGGTGGGTTTTAGATCCTGATGTCAGGAAAAGGGGGTGGGGTTTACGGCTCATATCTTAAGGAGTGTTTGGGTGGGTTTAGGTCCCGATATCTGAAGAAGGGAGAGGGGCTTAGGACTTGATATCAGTAGGAGAGGGTGGGGCTTATGACCTAATATCTAGATTAAGGGGTGGAGTCTGGGTCCTGATATCTAAAGGAGAGGGTGGGGGGACTGATATCTAAAGCAGGGGGCGGAGTTTAAGTATCGATATCTAGAGGAAGGGGCGGGGTAAAGGTCCCAATATCTACAGGGGGTGGAGTTAGATCTTGGAATCTGGTGGAGGGGGTGGAGTTTAGGTCTTGATATCTAGATTAGAGGGAGCTCAATATGTGGAGGAAGGGGCGGGGTTTAGGGACCATCTAGAGGAGGGGGGTTAAGGTCTCAATACCAGCATCTAGTGGCTGTGAGCAGTATAACAACTTAAACATCCTACAACATCATCCAGAACCCTTTGGTCAACAATCACTATGGTTACGTGTTCAGTTATATTACACCTGACCTTTTCCTGAGTGGACACTTAAGGAACCTTTAAAGACAAACTTGTAAATGATGAGTTTTCTGACAAACTGTTTTAAAAAAATGGACTAAAATGCATTTGACTTCACACTTTCAGCATCCGGTAAAACATGCAAACATCATCTAAAAGGCCTGTTAATAAGACAAAATGCTCCTCAGATTGGATCCAAAATGGCTGACTTCCTGTTGTATAACAGTTGGTACCTTGGCGGCGCCCATTAGCTTGGGGAAGGTGTAGGAGGAGCATCCTTCGGCGCTTTGGCCCAGCTGACTGAAGGGGGTGTGGAAGGTCGCCTGAGGAAACGCCAACAACAAAACCCAGTTACACTTTATCACATCAACATGAAGGTCTATGACGATGGGGGTGAAGGCGGATGCCGTCGTACCCGCTCAGTAGCATACACCAGGTCAAACAGTCCCAGCACTGTGACGGACACGCCCACGGCTGGCCCATTCACCACGGCAACCAGCGGCTTCGGGAAGTCGATGTAGGCCTTCACGTATTTCCTGTTTGGAGGATTAAGTTTTATTAACAAAAACGTATGCACGAGCTTCATCAAACCAGTGTTAAAAAGACAGTGGTGAAAGTTAACGGATAATATTGTAATTAGACAATAATTCAACACCTCTGTTGTCTGAATGATGACAGGCTTCTACGACTCCTTAAATCATTCTCAACATAGAAAACAGAAAAACAAAACTCTCAAAAAAACCTGCTGCAGAACAGAAGAGATGTTCATATAAAACTAAAGCTGCTTTTCCACCACATGGTACCGGCTCGACTCGATTCGGACTTTTTGCGCTTCCATTACATTTTTTTTTTTAACTTTTCATTTTTATTTATTTTTTTTTTATATTTTTTATTTATTTTTTAAATGATATATTTATTTAGTTTTATGTATTTATTAATTAATTTTGTTTATTTATTTTCTTATTTATTTATTTGTTTGTTTATTTATTCATTTATTTTCTTATTTACTGACTTATTTTATTATTTATTAACTTGTTTATTTACTTAGTTATTTACATACTTATTTATTAACTTACTTATTTGCTTATTTATTTACTTACTCTATTTACTTATTTATTTGCTTATTTATTTATTTACTAATTTATTAACTTATTGACTTACTTATGTATTTATTTACTTACTCATTTATTTATTTACTTATTTTCTTATTTAACTTATTTATTTTATTATTTATTTACTTACTCATTTACTTACCAATCAATTTATTTACTTACTTACTTACTTATCTATTTATTTATTTACTTGCTTATTTATTTATTTACTTACTTACTTACTTATTCATTTATTTACTTATTTTTTTATTTACTTCTTTATTTATTTACTGAGGTATTTACTTGCTTTCTAATTAATTAATTAATTTAGGGACAGTGCATATTAATGAACATCTACAACAACTGCAGCTGTAAATATGTCAGATTGTAGCACAGTGCTAATTTCCGTCTGTAGTCCCTCGACAGGTGACAAGAACGACAATCGACAAAAGGCCAAACATCCTAAAAACACACAGAACTACACAGTGTGGACAGTCTACTGATGGTCGCAGCCCTGGTTTTCCTTCAGCCAGTGTTTAAATTGTGATTTGAAGGAGGTGTACCACTGTGAGTCTCTTATGTTGAGTGGTAAACATTTCTGTCCTTGGTGCCGATGAAAACATTTAGCATGTGCTTGAGGGGACAACACACAACGAACGAGTTTATCAGCAACTCTGAGCAGATGTCATGGAAGTTACACACAGCGTCACTATGACAACCAGGTACTGTAAAGTCGGTAGTATCCTGTTATGGAAACGGTCTCCAGGAACAGTACCTGATACCTGAGTTGAGCCAATAGCGCGTAGTGGAAACACAGCTTTATACTGGTGTCTGCTGCACGGGATCAGGGACCAGCCCATCTCAGTCCAGGTAATGGGACGATACAACCAGTCTGGGTCAGTACCGGTGCTGGACCAGCCCAC
This sequence comes from Sphaeramia orbicularis, assembly GCF_902148855.1. NCBI lineage: Eukaryota > Metazoa > Chordata > Actinopteri > Kurtiformes > Apogonidae > Sphaeramia > Sphaeramia orbicularis. The sequence goes on from NC_043976.1 coordinate 3,067,803, forward strand.
GAAGGACGAAACATGTCTGACTAACAGAGCAGTGACTTGGTACTCGACAACACCTACTTGACCATGGGCTATAAAGTAAATTACAGACAGAACCGTGAGAATTATACGAGATCTTTGGAAGATTCGGATAGAAATGAAAATTCCCTACAGGTACGGTTTAAAGATCTACGAACCCACAGGTTGGTGCAGCGCTCTGTGTCAAATACACTGATAAACAGAACATCTGGGATGAAAACAACAGCAACAGAACCAGAACCGGTCACCTGAGCAGCTCTCCACCCTGTTTGGCCATAAGCTCCACCCCTCCCTCTGGGATCTTGGTGAAGTTGGTCAGGTCGTTTCCACTGCAGTAAAAGTCTCCGGCTCCTGCAGAGAACAGAAAAACAGAACAGCAGAATGTAAGACCGGCGCTTAGAGCTTCTCTGATCCACGTGTCCCACCGGTTTGTGTCATACCTGTGAAAACCGTCAGGACGCAGTCGTCTTTCGCCGCCTGCTCCAGCGCCGCGATGATCTCATTGTACATCTGAAAAAGATGACACGGTGGGATTCACCATTTTAATTCTGACTGCTGTTAAGCCACTGATGACAGCGGTCACAGAAAACACAGGAGAAGCTTTTACTGTTGAATTATAACATGTTATACATTATGTGGATAAAAGTCTGTGGACACGTTGAATTCAGTTGTTTCTTTTCTAACAGGGGTCTGAGATCCAAAACAATAATGACTAATGTTATAAGATAGATTTTTATTGGGATAAATATCCTAATGATTATGAATACTGATGTTTCTGTGTCCGATCCTCATGAACAGGACATCTGACAGCTGGAGACATGATGGGTCCACATACTTATGTCCATATAGTTTAGAAACTTCAATATTTCCTTTAAGTTTAATGGTAGATTTTTCTTCCTCAGTCAGCTGTGATGAAAGTAGATGGTTAGATGTGGAAGAAAATTCTTATTTATAGACAGAGCATGAAAAATATTACAGAAATTCATAGGAAGAACATGGATAAATGGAGTCATGGATGAAAAAAAAAATCAATGTTGAGAGAAATTAAGTCAAAACCATCTTTGAGGCATTTTTGGAAACAAAGACAACAATAAAAACATTCACATTTGCATCTAGAGCAGCCAATAGCCCCTCCCCCTGACAACATCCCTGCTGTAAGCCACACCCCTGGTGACGGCACCTTCTTCCTGTCTCTGCGGCGGTCGCTCACCTCGGTGGTGATGGCATTCTTCTTGGCTGGTCGGTTCAGTTTGATGGTGGTGATGTCATCCTCTGTGGTGACCAGCAGCGTGTTGTATGCGGTTGAACTCCCAGCAGGCTGTGCGGCCACCGGGGTGGAGCTTCCACCTTCTGCCTGTACCAGGGAGCCAATCAGGTCGCAGTACTGCTGCCTAGCGTCCTCCTGAGATTTAGGACATTAATACAAGGTGGTTGTGAGCGGAACCGTGAGATCAGGAGACTGTGACGGTGTTTTTAAATGTTTTGTATGTTTGATTTCATGCAAAGACAATGAAGGTGGAGATGTGACAGAGCAGTTTTACCTGAGACAACGACCCCAGAGACTTCCACGCATCCCATTTGACTTTATTGACAAAGTCCAGCATCCCGGGTTTGGGGGTGTTACAGGGACCCTGAGTGGACTGGAGGACCAGGACTTAGTCAGTACCAATAAATATGGATTAAGTTCAATATTCCATCTTATTTAAAGGGTCGATATGTTCTATTTCTACTGTCAAACACTTAAAGATGATCTAAAATTCTCCTCGTAGTGTTCATAATAAACTCTGCGAACTACCTTAACCCCGTCATTGATCTTTTTCCAAACCTTAAAGCAGTGATATTTGTCTTTTTTAAATGTTATTCTTCCTTTTCCCACATTTCCTTGTGGTCTCCATAAACTGTAAATGCTCTGCTTGGGTCTGAATTCTTCATTTATTCAACTCCACAGGTCCATCTGCAACACTATTTCTGACTAATGACACCACAAAGGTGGTTTGGAGCGCTGGCCCTTTAAATGCACATGAGGCGCTCCAGGCCCCACCCCCTCCAGGTTGTCAGCTGTGCTGCTCTGTCCTGAACTGAACATTTGAGGTAATGGGCTCCAAGTTTGGACATATTTTCAGTCTGGACTACAACCGCTGATGACGACAAACAATTATGGAGAAATACTAGAGAAATGTTGGTCTGAAGTCTGGACCTGATATGAACAAATGAGGAGACGTAACGAATTAGAGACGCAACTAATTTAGAAGGAATTCAAAAAGTTTGGAGAAATCCACTGGATTTTTGTCCAATTGAATATGAAGATAGTTTTGCAGCAGCTGGAGGGTTCAAATTTAAACTGTCTGAACTATTAGGGTCCAAATACACAAAGAAATGAAGCACAGACTAAGAAAAATGGGTTTAATTAATATGAACCCTTTAACACAGTTGCATTTGTTCTTAAACTGAACCAAACCTTAAATCCCTGAGTAGACTAAAACTGACAAAACATAGATGTGTCCAAACATCCACATTTTATACTTTCTTTGTTTCCTCATTTCTAACACTTTTGTTCCAAACATTTGTTCTTATATGTAATATTTCTACTGTTAAATATTTTAAAAATTATCTAAAATTCTCCTCAGTGTTTATAGTAAAGATCGGTGAACTTGTACCAAAGATGCCAATGTATTGGATTTTAGAGATATGAAGTGAATTTATTTCCAGTGACAGGCCGGGGGATTCACTCTGTGAGAATGAGAACCATAAAGAAACAACTGTCAGACTCAATGAAAAGAAGTGATTAAAAGTAGAAGCTGTTGTTTTTTTCCACTGGACTCAGATGTAAATATAAAGAAAGGAGTTTGATGAAACGACAGTGTTTCTTCTACAAGAGTTTGATTCTGAGGCTGATGAAGGTATAAAGTTATTATGGGATGTTCTTATCTTTGTTAAATTGCCGTTTGTTGATCCACGGTTCAAACTAAATTGTGATAGTTCTGACCTTGTTTGTTGGATTCAAACAGATCTTTAGTTCAGCTACTGATGACACAAACCCAAGAGAAAAGAGAGGTGATTTGTGGTTTTACTAAAACAGAGCTAAGCTAACAGTGCTAAGCTAACAGAGCTATAATGCAAACTATGAGCAAGTCAGCATTATAAAACAGTGTTGTTTTGAGTCACTGTTAAAATAAGTGTCTATGAGTTTTAGTTTGAAGAAAACATGATGAAACTATGATACTTAAGTCTGTTTAAACCAATCTTAGTTGAGTTTAACTATACTTTCGTCTAGTTGAACCATCTTTAGCCTGAGTTGACCGTCTAATAGTTTGGTTTTACAATCTTTTAGACTAGTTGTACTAAATTTAGTCTGTTTTAACATCTTTTAGTTTAATTTTACCATCTTCTACATGGTTTAACCAACCTCTAGTCTGTTTAAACCATCTCTTAGTTTGGTTTAACTGTGCTTAAGTTTAGTTTAACCTTCCTTCACTTGGGTTTGGCATCAATTAGTTTGGGTCTGCGGCTGTAAATCCACTTCACCTGTTTGAACAGAGCGTAGATCTTCAGTTTAACTTCATTTCCTGGGTCATTCTTCAGCGTCGATAGTTTGTTCTTTGCCTGCTCAAACTGTTCCACCGTCGCACCTGAACGTGACCAAAAAAAAAAAAAAAAAAAAAAGTAAATATATGATGAGGGTTCGTTAAGATCACAGTCATATGACGAGCTGATAATCTTACTTATTCTTAATTTATTACAATCTTTATTCACATACATGCTAACACTTGGGATTTAAGGGTCATATTGATGTATGGGAAATGAAAATGCTTCATTAAATGAAAACACATGTAAAAATGTGCAAATCTGCTCTGGAGGACAGGTACAGGTTATATGGTCACAGGGGGTTAAAGGGGTGGAAACTTACCCATCAGTGGAGAAGATGTGGTGTGGACCTGGACTCTGTGAACAATGGAGGATCCAACCATCCTGATGGAAACAAGGAAACTTTTACAACAAAACCAGACAAATGTTTGGTCAACAACAGGAAACCGATTCACAGAAACATCTGTCGTCACCTCAGGCCTGACGCTGCATCAACGTGTCAGATTATCTAAAAAAAATGACACATTAGCCTCACTTTGAAGATAAAAAACACCCCAAAAAATAATTCTAATGCGTCATATTCTGTCAATTTGAGATAAAACATGAGTCTACGGTGGGTGATGGGATTCAAGTTTTACTGGAGTGTTGAGGTGTTGAACATAAGGCATTGTGGGATAAAGATGGAGATCAGCATCAAAGCCAAGGAAAACATCACTAACAGACACTAATGGTTGAGTTTAGAGTGGATCAACTTTATGTCGCTGTTATGGTCTGGTTGAAAACAGGGTAAAAGACTAATATGATTTATGTTTTCAACCCCTCCAGAGCCAGAAAGCAAATAATGTCCACCAAAATTAGACAAAAATCAACAAAAAGAAAATAGAAAAATTATCACATCATCCAGGGAGGATGTGAGATGAAGATGAGACATTCAATCTCTCCTGTGGATGACTCTAATCGATGGTTTTCTGGCCTGGTTCTAAGATCCCTTTGTTTGGAACCTTTTGTAAAATGACCTTAAACTGAAGGATGTGGACTCTATCGACATCTTTAAGAGGATTTTAAATGACACAGAGGCTCAAATATCCAGATGAGTTGCTTTGCCTGACTGTTAAAAAGGGCTGCAACTAATGATTATTTCAATGGTTGACCAGTCATCGACTACTGTAACGATCAGTTGACTAATCAGATTATAAACTGCAGAAATAGAAAACAAAACGATGGGTCTTATTTATATTTTTTGCAGCAACAAGATACATTTTCTCTCCATTAACAAGAACATTTGGTGACAACAATTAGAATCCATAATAAATACTCAACACATATTGCTGCAGCAATAAATTACCTTTTCTTCTTAAACAAAAGTACATTTTGTGCATTAAAGTTACTGAACTGGCGACTCATCCAGGGTGAACCCCACCTTTGCCCATAGGTAGCTGAGATAGGCTCCAGGGTTAAGCGGGTTAAGATGATGGATGAATGAATGAATGGAAAACTTTGTTAGACAAACAACTAGGCTAAATACTCAAGAGCTGTATTCAGCAATAAAATAAAACATTTTTCCTTCAACAAAAGTACATTTAGTGCTGAGCAAGATGGTGACCTGAGGATATTTAGGTCTTTAAGGGTTAACCTGTGGGACACAATTTCTGAACAACTGCAGAGGAGTGTAAGTAAAGTAAATGAGTGGAGCTTCCTATGGTTGTGAACTTTAACCCTGGACACTTTCGTGGTTCAGACTGACACCTGCCTGCAGCTTAAAGACACAGATAGTGAATAACTGGAGTGGACTCATGCCATAGCCCTGTGCAGGGAATGTGGGACAAAGGTGACAGACTCCTGTTACAGAAACACTGTCTGTTTGATTCCAGCATCAGAACAAACTGACCAGTTAGCTGGAGCTAAACTTATTAAACTAAATGACGGATTGGAACAACACAAACCCAACTTTTCAGCATTAAAAAAAAAACAAAAAAAAAACTTTTACTGTGGTTTGAAGAACAGAATTAGCCTGTTAGTTGGTTAGCTTGTTTTGGTAGGTGTTTGTGCTCCAAACTAGCTAAACAAATACAGAAACTGTGACATAACACTATCCCAACAGCCTTACACATTTATGTGGTCTTTTCCAACACTAAACTCTGAGTAGATTGTGTTTTTAATGTGACCCGTTGGCGATTTTTTTTACAGAATGAACACTTAAAACCACTTCAATCTCCGATATAATACCATAAACTTCAGCTAACAAGATAGATTCGTTTTTTCTCACCTTGTTATTTGCCCCAAACGCCAGGCAGCGCAGCTTCTCAGGGCGACACCGGCCATTTAAACCCGGAGATGGGGGTCAAAGTGCGGGAGGACGAGGCGGTAGGAGTAGGAGGAGGAGCGGGAGGAGGACTAGCTTAGCCTCCGTTAGCTTCTGTGTTTACACCGCGGCTCCCGCCTTCTTCGTGACATCTCAACTGCGCGCTCTCCCATTGGCTGACGCTGAAGCGGAAGTAAGAGGACGGAACACGGAGCCGCCATCCTGGAAGGGGAAGCACTGACCTATGACCCTTCATTCACGCAACGATTCAGTAAAGACCACCGAAGTGATAGAAACTGAACGCAACTGATTGTTGTTATATTTAATGTGGAAAAAGATATATTTGTATTGTAAAGTGTGGTGTTCTAAATAAAGTTAGATAAAAAATAATGGAAACTTAACCCAGACTGGAGAAATGATACAAACTTCTGACTCACGGTAACTTGGAGTCTATAATGTAAATTAACTATCAACTCTTTCAATTAGATGAGTAATCCCCAAAAAAAAGAAGAAGAAGAAGAAGAACACGAGTGAGAGACAATTTTCAAAGTAATAAACAAAATCATAAAGAAAATGTACAAAATAAAATAAAAATAAATGAAAACAACAGATGAACATGTAGGAAAAAAGGGAAAATATGACCAGCACCATGAACAAAAATTTAAAACATGTATAACATTATGAAAAATTATTAAAAAGAGGAATAAGGACTTAATAATTAAAAAATAATGAATAAAATCAGCAAAAAGACTGACCAAAATGAGTACAAAATTGAACAGAATCATGGACAAAAATTCAAAATGTATACATCAACAAAATGGAAAAAAAAAAATTAAGACGAGGAAAAATTATAATAATCATTTAAATCAACAAAATCATGAATAAAATAATAACTAAATCACCACAAATTCACAATATTAAAAGAAAGAAATTGACAAAATAAGGAACAAAATGAACAGAACCATGACAAAAATTTTAAGATATATATATATATATATATATACTAACAAACTTAAAAATATATATATTAAAATGCATGAAATTCAACACAATAGCCAATATAATCAACAAAAACTTGAATTAATTAAAATACATGGACGTGGGTTGCTGTACCCAGGTAAGATGGCGGCGCTGATGTAACGTCTAACCCTTTACCCTTTTCTAAGCATAGCCAATGAGATAACGCGCCGCCACCGAAACCCCGCCCCTCCCAGTATGCGTGTCCAATGGGCGCGGGGCGGTAGGTGCGGAGCGTCTGGGCCGCATCAGGGGGAGGTGATGCGGGAGCTGTGATGCTCCGTCTGTCCGGAGGCTCCAGATAAGGCCATGCCGCAGGCCAAGTCCCGGAAAATCGCCGTGCTCGGCTACCGGTCGGTGGGTAAGTGTCGGTCCTCCAGGAGGGTCTGTTGTCCTGGTCCACATGAGACCCGGACACAGTGTGTGTGTGTGTGTGTGTGTGTGTGTGTGTGTGCGAGGGTGGGGGCGGTCGGGGGTCCACGGTGCGGCGCAGTGACGTTAAATAGGAAGCGACTCTGAATTTACAGGTTTTTTTTTTTTTTTTATTGTAACAAGAACAAATATATAACAAATAAACAAAATGACATACTCATTTCTGTCCATATGTGCAAATATAACATAAGAAAATCACACCTCCAACATGTAATATGAATCAGAAAATATCTGAAAGCTTAAGGTAAAAATAAAATAACTAATATTATACAAATAAAAGATAATTCGATTTAAAAAAAAAAAAAAAGTACAAGGGGTTCAGCACAGTTGAAGATTTTCTATTAGTGTGTACAGTTTCTTAGCTTGGGCATTATCAATTATTTTCAAACACTTTTTAAACAAAAGGAGTTCATTTTTAAGTGCAGACCATGAGGGGGAAGTTTTAGCACATCTGCATTTATGTATGTAATATTTTGTTACTATAATTATATTATTCATCAAAAACTTCTTTTTTATTTTTGAGGATTACACCCGTCTGAATGTCATTATAAGAGAGGAAGTCCATTTCTGTAGAACTAGAGGACAGCAAATCATGAACACATCTCCATATATTTTGGACAATTTCACAAGCATAAAATAGATGTTCTGTCGTTTCCACATTTTTATCACATATTTGACAATTTTCTACTTCAAATTTGAATCTTTTTTTAATGAATTCATTTGATGGATATATGTTATTAATAGTTTTGAAATGTATCTCCTTATATTTTGGAGGAAGTGGAAATTTTCAAAATTTTGTTCTCATCATTGATCTATCATATTTGCTGTTATTTTTGAGGAAGAGTGTGCTCCTAGTTTTTCCCGGGTATAAAGAGTCAACAAGGTGTTCTCTAATAAATTTATTATTACATTTGTTATTCAAAAAAATCTACACACCCGATTTTAATTTTGGGCAATCTGGGGGTTGTTATGGTCGACATGCTATTCTTCACCAGCTGAATAAGGGCACTTTGGATGTTCTGAATTACCTTTTTATAATCTACCATGGAGCATTCAACATTATATTTATTAATAAATTCTTTCAGTTCAAAAAATTGACCATAATTGTCCATTAAATGTACAATAGACCATATATCTTTCTCCACCCAGTTTTCCATAAAAATAGACTTCCTCCTCCTCAGTATGACTCTGTTATTCCATAAAGGAACATTATGAGGACTGAAACTGTGTTTGAAGACCATTTTCCATTGTAACAACACCTGCTGATGAAAAGTGGATAGTTTAATGGGCAATTTTGTAATTTCAAAATCACATGTTAGTAAAAATTGAATACCACCCACTTTATTGAATATAAATGAAGGGAGTGAAAACCATATGTTCTTTCCATTCTTTAAAAAAGACTGGAGCCATTTAACTTTTAACACTCCATTCATAATTTCAAAATCAATTGCCTTAAGTCCACCATCCTTATAGTCTTTCAACAAATCCTTCTTTTTGATGTAGTGATGTTTATTTTTCCAAATAAAATTGAAGTTTATTCTATTAATCTCCTTAATTTGTCTTTGAGAAATGGCTAAAGAATATGCAGGATAAATTAATCTAGAGAGTGATTCAAATTTAGTTAACATTGTTCTACCAAATAATGTTAAATCTCTTTGTAGACAATTGTTTAATGTTCTCCTGCATTTGTCCACATTGTTCTGAATATTCTTTTTAATACTAGTGTCTGAGTCTTTAGAAATCCAAATACCTAGATATTTTACATCCGTCTTCACTGGTATATTACATATTGAGGAGTCAGGGCAATTATGAATACTCATAAGTTCACATTTACTCAGATTCAATCTTAGACCAGATGCTTGGGAAAATGTCTCTATTATTTCTAAAGCTAATGGTATTTGTTCTTTATTTTTTAGGAATATGGTCGTATCATCAGCTAGCTGACTTATAATCAATTTGTTATTATTAATATATAGTCCTTCAATATTTGAATTTGTAACAGCTATAGTTAATAATTCTGTGACTGTAATGAATAGAAGAGGTGAGATGCTGCATCCTCGTCTAATTCCCCGTTCCATATTAAATCTAGGACACGTGCCTTCTGGAAGAGAAACACAACTGTTGATACCTGTATATAGCATTGTTATTATATCAATGAATTTATCTCCAAAACCAAATTGTTTTAAAGTATTAATAATAAATGTATGTTCCACTGAATCAAAAGCTTTATGGAAGTCTAAAAATAATATGAGAGCATCCTCCTCAATTAAGTGATTATATTCAATCAGATCCAGAACCAGGCGGATGTTGTTATGTACAGATCTACTTTTGAGAAAGTCAGGTTGTGTTGGGCTAATGAACTTAGATAAACCTGTTTTTAATCTTGTTGTCTAAACTGTTGTCAGAATCTTGTAATCGGTGTTTAATAGTGTAATAGGTCTTAAATTGCTTAAAATCTTCTTGTCTTTTCCAGGTTTTGGTATTAGTTTAATTACACCTTGTTTCATTGTTTCCATTAGTTCTTTTTTGTTAATACATTCATTAATAGCTTGGAGCAGCATTAGTTTTAAATCTTCCTAAAAGTGTTTAAAAAAATTAGTAGTTAAACCATCTGGTCCTGGGGAGCGATCGGATGCCATTCTTTTAATTGCACAATCAAGTTCTGTAATTCTTAATTCCTCATCACATGTTTCTTTAAATTCTTTATCAATCATAGGAATCAGATTTTTTATTTTATTAAGGAAGGATGAAGCATTTTGTTCTGAATATGAGGACTTATACAGATTGCTATAAAAGTTGAAAACTTCTTTTGCTATTCTTTTAGAATCCGTGCACTCTGCACCTTCAATCATTAGACTATCAAGTGAATTATATTCTGTCTGCGTTTTTCCAAATTACAAAAATAGGCCGTGTTCTTTTCTCCCTCTTCAATCCAACGGGCTCTGGATCTTATATATGCTCCTTTAGCCTTAGTAATATACATCTCATCTAGTTTAGTCTGCAGTTTGTTTATATTTTCTTTATCTTCTTCATTCCAATTAAGTTTACTACAGAGTAACAGAAGTTCCTTGACCACAGATGTTTCCTTTGCTCTCTTATCCATGTTTAATTTTTTACTAAATGTTATTGAATATTTTCTTATACTGAATTTAACGTATTCCCATTTTTGGATCGGTGTGTCAATTGTATGATCATTTTTTATATCCAGAATCAATTTTTTATACCATCACAAAATTCTGTGTTCTTTAACAACTGGGAGTTAAATTTCCAGAAGTCTTTTGGTTTTTTATTATATTTTCTTTTTTCTAATTTAAGATTAATAACACAATGATCACTTAAAGGGCAATTAGCAATTGATGTTTCTGTTACATGTTCTGAGATTGAATCCGAGACAAGCCAGTAATCAATACGTGATCTACTTTGGCCGTTTGGTTTAAACCAGGTAAATTGTTTGACATCATTGTGTAGAAGTCTCCAGATATCAACTAATTTGTTATTGCTTCTAAATTCTTCTAAAATTGGATTTTTATATTCACTCGATAATCTCGAAGGCCATCTGTCTTTCCACTCGTCAGGAGTTATATTAAAGTCACCCCCAACCACTAAGTGATTAGTGTGATATTTTGCATTAAATTCTGCTATGACATTTGATATCTGATGTAATAACATTCTATTTTTTTTATCGTTGTTATATCCGTAAATGTTGAACATTATTATAAGGTTATTATCAATTTCCAATACACAGGCTACCCAATGACCATCTTTATCCACTTTTTCACACAGGATCTTACCAGGACATCTATTGAAACATATTGCAGTTCCAGCCGAATGACTTGTTCCATGGCTAAAGAGGATTTTATCCCTCCATTGTTGTGACCAGAATTTAACATCAGATGAGTCAGAATGAGTTTCTTGGAGGAAAGTACATTGTGCTTGTTGCCCTTTGCAAAATAAAAAAACAGCTTTTCGTTTAACAGAGTCTTTGAGTCCCCTTGTATTAAAAGAAATGAAGGAAATGTCAGTTTTTAAATGAAAAACAGAACACATGAACGAATGAACAGGTGAACTTTGAAGAAAAGTTTTAGGGAGGTGGAGTAAAGAAACCTTGAGGTTGAAGTCCCATATTCAGAAATGATCCACTGTAGTTTATTGCAAGTTCCAAACCTCAGCCCTTCATCTTCTTTCTATTCCGTGATGCGTCTGCCTTCAGTGAATCCGAAAGGTCCTCTAAATCCCGCCGCTTTGCCTTCTTTTCTTGCTTTCTCGATTTTCGGCCACAACGCCTGTCTTGCCCTCCAATCCTCTTGTGTCAGATCCTCTGCGAACCGGATTCCCTCTTCCTTACACACTGGGGAAGTTTTGGTTCGTTTCCACATTTCATCTCTCACTGCTCGTCTCGCAAATAAAATGATTATTTGCCTTTTCTTATTCTCCATCATTCGACCAACTCTGTGCACTACATCAACTGCTTCATCCATCTTTTCCGCCAGGTCGGGTGCAATCTTACTCAGAAGTTGGATCACCTCTCTTCTCACGTTTTCACCAGCATTTTCTGTTTTTTCCTTTGATGCGCAGGCACCACCTTCTTTTGTATCTGTCATTGTGTACAACTTGGCCCTTCATGACCTCATTTTCCTTTTTGAGTGTTTCAGCTGTTTTCTCCAGGTGTTTTATTTTCGTCTTACATTCGTCTAGCTCTTTTGTATTTAGCTGCACCGACTTAGCAATGGTTGCTAACATAGCACTATGTTGTTTCATCTGCGTGGTTACATCTTCAGTGCGCTCATCAACAGGCTTTCCCAGAGCTTCAATAGCGTTCAGTATAGTCTCTGTATTTTTTTCTCCTTGAGACGTACTTTTGTTTTTTTTCTCCATACGAGTTTTTTCTGGAGTGTCGTTCGGGGTTCCCATCGACCTGTCTCGTTTGCTGTAGTTAGCCGTAACCGACTCCTCCATGGGTGCTTCCACATAGTCATGTTCATTCGTTCCATATTTTTCAAAAGGGAGCCTTTTCTGTGCCAAAAGCTTCACGTTGCTATTCTCCGTCATGTTTAGGCTGAGTGCTGTTCAATAGGCAAATTTTAGTAGAATTACGTAGCTTGTTTTTAACTTTAACGTCGGGACCTCTGGGGAGCTCGGAGAAATGCGACTTGTTACAGCGCCATCTTACCCGGAACTCACTCTGAATTTACAGGTAATTGGGTGCTCAATGGGATTGGTTGGGTAATGAGCCAATCAGGTGAGTGGACCTGAGGCACACCTGGAGGAAGTACTGACCCCCTTCACATACTCCATGAAAAGTACTAGTACAGCAGTGTGGAAGTACCACACCCAAGTGCAAACCCTGCAGGAGGAACGTGGATTTTCACAAACAGATCAGCTTATTTTATTATAATACAGTAATAAAATGTAGATCGAAACTGTGGAAATTTAATGGCAAAAAATATTTACACCTGTCAAAAAAAAACTGCATCGGGAATTATTTTGTTTAACATAACAAAGGATTTGTGAAAGTATCTCCGTAAATGTTCTCCTCATCTTCATCTTTGGATTTTCTTCAAGGTGATGTCACATTCAGAAAAATCAATGAAATCAACAAAAATACACAATATTAAATGAAAATGAACAAAATAATTGTACAAAGAGGCAGTAAAATGAACAGAACCCTCAAGAAAAATGAAAAATATATACATACATATAAAAAAATGTTAAAGTGGGGACAAAACAAAACTATAAATAAAATCAACAAAAATTTTATATATATATATATATATATATATATACTATTAAAGGAAAATGGACAAAATACTTAATAAAATTAACAAAATAAACAATAAAATTATGAGAACCATGAATAAAAAAGAAAAAAGTATGAACAAAAACAATATTAAAATGAGGATAACTTAACATGATAATCAACTAAATTATGAATAAAATCACCAAAATAGACAATGTTAAATGAAAGTGAGATAAATAATCATCAAAATGGACAAAATAAGCAACAAAATGAACAGAACCATGAACACAAATTTAGAAAAATGAAAAAAATGATAATTAAATGAGTAAATATTTACATAATAATTGATGAATTCAACAAAATCATGGATAAAATCAATAAATTTACACAATGTTAAATGAAAATGGCCAAAAAAAGCAACAAAATGAACAGAGCCATGAGAAAAATCTTTTTTTTTTCTTTTTTTAATTAGTGACTCCATCTCTAATTACATACAGAATAAAAACACACTGTTACCCATAAATATATATATATATCACATATATATATATATCACATATATATACATATATATATGTCACAGTCAATGTTGTCATCAAAATACTACTGTCACAACGACCATTAGCATCAAAATACTACTGTCACAACCACCGTTAGCATCAAAATACTACTGCCACATCCACCACTAGCATCAAAATACTGCTGTCACAACCGATGGCATCAAAATACTACTGTCACAACGACCGTTAGCATCAAAATACTACTGTCACAACGACCGTTAGCATCAAAATACTACTGTCACAACCACCATTAGCATCAAAATACTACTGTCACATCCACCACTAGCATGAAAATACTACTGTCACATCCACCGCTAGCATCAAAATACTACTGTCACAACCGTCGTAAGCATCAAAATACTACTGTTAAATCCACCGTTAGCATCAAAATACTACTGTTACAGTCACCGTTAGCATCAAAATACTACTGTCACAACCACTGTTAGCATCAAAATACTACTGTTACAGTCATCGTTAGCATAAAAATACTACTGTCACAACGACAGCATCAAAATACTACTGTCACAACTGCCATTAGCATCAAAATACCACTGTCACAACTGCCATTAGCATCAAAATACCACTGTCACAACTGCTAGCATCAAAATACTACTGTTACATCCGCAGTTAGCATCAAAACACTACTGCACAGCACCGTGTACCTCTGCGCATGCTGTCAAACCGCTGGCGGATCTACTCTTAGAAATACAGCCTTTTAACTACTTATTTCTTGCCTTTCAACGCTTACTCACTTGAACCCAGCCTCTTAACCGTGTCTTTTTAACTTGACGCTATCAACCCAAACCTCCATCAGGGCAGGTAAATATTGTCAGTGGATCCTTACCTGTGGCTGTCACCCACCGCTTCCCGCGCTCTGCCCCGGTATCTCGCTGTTACCACCATGGCGTCCTCCTCATCAGCTGGAGATAGTCCTCTCGTCCAAGCAAACAAAACCCTGGTAAAGGCTTACCAAACTATCGCAGATCTCAAAGAGGAAATACTGCGCCTCTCCGCAGAACTCGAGGAGAAAAATGCCCAGCTCTGTGGTTTCTCCAGCCGCCTTCCCACACTGTCCAGTCTGTTTCTGAAAAGCGCAGAGAAGCCCAAAGCCTCCTGTGATGATACGGTGTTATGGGATCCTTCCTCTGCCTGTTCTCGCCCCCCGTGTTCTACACCCTGGTCTGAAGTGGTGATTCGTGGCCGCAAAAAGAACACGAGCAAAGACTCACCACCTCCGACCATCAGCACATGAAACCGCTTCGGCGTCCTGTCCGTGGAGGACGCTCCGGCTCCCCCCGCCACGGCTGATGTGCCCCCATCCCACCTGGCTCTGTCGGGAACCGGCTCCTGCTGACACTGTGGCTGCCACCGAGCTGATGACCGGCAACGGTCCTAAAGCCGGTCCTCCTGTAAAGCCGTCGAACAAGGGTCCCCGCTCCTCGGTCCACTCTTCGGCCTGATGCTGCCTCCTCCGAGAGGCCGTCCGCCGTCACTCCGACAGTCCACCCGTGGAATGTCCACCTAGAGAGACCAGGAACCCTTCACCTTCAACACCGTCTCCTCGACCACTTTTCCCTCCGACCACCGCTATCCTCGGGGACTCCATCACCCGTCACGTCCGTTTCTTTAACGCCATAACCAGGTGTTTTCCTGGTTCCACCGTCACCTCCATCCTCCATGAACTCCCTCAGCTGCTGCTCTCACTGCCGTCCACCGTTACCCGGATCATAGTTCACGTGGGCTTCAATGACACTTCTCTTCAACAGTCCGAAGTGACAAAGGTTCATTTTAAAAACCTCTTTGATAAACTGAAAGGATCCGGGAAGGCTGTTTTCATTTCCGGGCCCCTCCCCTCCTTTGCCTGTGGTGTGGGCCGGTTCAGCCGCCTCCTCAGCCTGAACACCTGGCTCCAGTCCGCCTCTGCTCTGAACGGCTTCAGTTTTATTGATAACTTTAATCTGTTCTGGAACCGCCCCTCCTTCTACAAGTCCGATGGTGTCCACCCCTCTAGACTGGGCAGCAGGGTCTTGGCTCAAAACATCCAACACGCTGTCCTGACTAAAACCACACCCACACCAATGTGACTATGCCCTCCCTCTTCTGCTGCAGTCACCTGCTCCCCCTGCTGGTCACATCTAATATCACCACGTTCAGAGTCTCCTGTAAAATCTGTAGTGAGAATGAACACCACCCCAACTGATCTCTGCTCCTCTCCCAGGCCCTCACTGTCCACCTGTCAACTAACCACCTCAGTGAATTCCTCTTCTCCTTCCCCATCTCCAGCAGCCTACACCTCTGCCTTGCTCTCCCCCATTCCTGTCATATCCAGGTCTCGTATGGGGTTTCACTCTGCTAAAAGGCATCGTAGGTGGTTGAGACAAATCCCATTACACACAGCGGACATGAACACCATGACGTCACCACCACCTAGCCGGTTTGGATTACTAAATGCACGTTCCATTGCCAATAAATCCTTCTCCCCAAATGAGCTTTTTACCAACAGGAACTTGGATGCATTATTCCTGACGTAGACGTGGCAGAGGGATGGGGAGTTCATTCATTTAAATGAACTGTGCCCTCCTGGCTGCTCTGCTGGTCAGCCCCGCCCCTGTCGGCCTTGCTGTAGTGCACCAAGACAAATACATATGCAGAGGGATGAGCACCGATGACTTTCCCTCATTTGAGTCACAAATGATCAAGATTGGCTCGTCCAGTGTGTTTTACTGTTTCTTAATCTACCGTCCCCCTGGCCCTGCTGGTGCCTTCTGAAATGATTTCAGTGATTTCCTAACATCAATAATAAAACTGGAGAAGGTTTTAATTCTTGGAGATTTCAATCTGCACATCGACAACAATTCCTCCAGCCCAGCAATGGAACTTTTAGCCATGACTGACACTTTTAACCTCAAACAACATGTATCTGGCCCCACCCACAAGAAAGGACATACCCTGGACCTGGTTTTCTCATTGGGCTTACACGTCACAAATGTGTGTGTTGAGGATGTCCACTTGAGTGATCATTGTGGTGTGTTTTTTGACTTATGTGTGCCTCTTGAGCCCGAGCCTACACCTAGAAGGGCCAAGAGGAGGATTATTACAGAGTCCACAGCCCAGGTTCTCCATGCCCTGTTTAACCCTAGTCTTCTTAATGAGTGTCCCGATGTTGATGAGTTTATCCAGTGCTTTGCCACACACTGCAGCTCTATTCTTGACCAGGTGGCTCCCTTGAATGTTAGAGCTGGTAGTACGTGGACTGAACCCAGATGCAAGACCCTCAGACAGGAATACAGTAAAAGGGTATTTATTAAACACTGACAGTATAAACAGTTCACACAGGGAGGTAATGAATGAAACTTCAGCGGAACTGCGCTGGGGAATCGTCACGGCTTCCGATTCCAGGAGAGACACTTCACAGCCCGGGTCGGGAGCACACAAGGGGAACCTGACTAGGAGGAAGCAAACGAGAGTCAGGGGACAGACCAGGTCATACACGGGAGGACAAGCAGACAGGCAAACGTACATTGGGGTAAGGCAGGCTCACGTACCGATAGTCCAGGCAGGAGGTTGAAAACAGGGTAGGTCACTGAGGCGGATGAACAGACAGGGGACAGGCGAATACTCAGGCGTCAAGGAACAAACCAGGTCGAAGACAGATGAGCAGGCAGAAGAGGGACAGGCTTAGTCTGTGGTCAGTGGGCAAAACAGGTCTCAACGGGTAGACAGACAGACAGGATCCAAAAACGCTGGTAAGTAATCACACCAAAAGGAGGAAAACGAACTGGCACAGAACAGGGGAAAACACAGGGCTTATATACACAGAAGGGAGGGAAGACAATGAGACACAGGTGGAAACAATCAGGGAGGAGTCAGGTAATCAGAGCAGGTGGACACAATCAGGGAAGGGAAGTAAAAACACCAGACATGACACATGAGGGAAACTTAACAAAATAAAACAGGAAACGACACACAAGACAGACAAAACAAGTAAAAGTCCGGGGACTGATATGACATTGAAAACCAATGTCACTCGTAAGTGGTCTTGTCCCTGGATAAACGAAAACATCTTAAACCTAAGGAGAACTTGTCGCAAAACTGAGCGTCTTTGGAAATCAACCCAGTTGGAAGTACACAGGTTACATCTTAAGGATCTCATAACCTCATTTAATAAAATGATTAAGGAGGCAAGATCCAGCTACTTCCACAAACTTATAGCCACGAACAAGAAAAACCCCAAAGTAATCTGTGACACAGTTCAGTCCATTGTGTCCCCTGCTCCCCCCCCCGTGCTCTGTAAAGCTGACAGCAGTGACTTCCTAAACTTCTTCACAGACAAGATCAGGGATATTAAACACAATATCCCACCACCCTCTGGCCGTCTGACCCGAGCTGATCCCCCTCTGCAAACCTGGTCCTCCTTCGACCCTGTGACACTGGAGGACATCTCAGCACTTTTATCCAAAACGAGACCCTCCTCCAACTCTGCAGACCTCCTTCCCCATAAGCTCCTTGTCGATGTCTTTGACACTATTGGACCATGGGTCATAAAGTTTTTAACCTGTCGCTCTCAACTGATTTGTTTCCCAGCTCCTTCAAACAGGCCATCATAGAACCTAAACTAAAGAAAACCACACTGGACCCCACAGACTTCAAAAGCTACAGGCCCATTTCAAAGCTCCCCCTATTGGCCAAAATCCTCGAGAAGGCAGTGTCTAAACAACTGACAGCTTTTCTGGAGACACACCAGATCTATGACACTTTTCAGTCTGGGTTTAGACAACGCCACTCAACACAAACCGCACTATTAAAAGTGTCTAGTGACATCCTGATGGCGACTTACTCCGGGAAATCCACGGTCTTGGTCCTGCTAGATCTGTCCTCGGCCTTTGACACAGTGGACCATACCATAATGATTGAGAGACTGAGGGACCTGGTAGGGATGTCAGGTCCTGTGCTAGACTGGTTCTCCTCTTACCTGACCGGCAGAAGCTTCACCGTGTCAATCAATAACTTCCAGTCTGACTCAGCGGATCTACTGTGTGGTGTGCCCCAAGGCTCTGTCCTGGGACCAGTCCTGTTCTTACTGTCTGTCCTCCCGCTTGGCCACATTATCCAACAGTATAGTGATGTCTCCTATCATCTATTCACAGATGACATCCAGATGTACTGCTCCTTTAACTCCTCTGAGCCCCACAAACTGAGTTCCTGCTTGTCAGAGCTGAAGCAGTGGCTAAATGAGAACAGCCTCCAGTTGAACCCCAGCAAAACACAGACCCTCATTATTGCCCCGGACGGTGCAGAGCTTGAGGTCTTCAGGACAGCACCTGCTGATGGTTCCACACACCTGCTGATGGTTCCACACACCTGCTGATGGTTCCACACACCTGCTGATGGTTCCACACACCTGTTTTAGCACACGCGGGGACAGGTCTTTTAAAGCTGTGGCACCACGTCTATGGAATGACCTGCCTCTACACCTACGGTCCATGGACTCTGTAGAGAGCTTTAAGAAACACCTCAAAACCCTCCTATTCAAAAAGGCTTTTTAGTCTCCCACGCGACCCAGGGCCACCATGAACTGATTAAACTCTATGTATTCATCATAACGTACTCCATGTGTCATCCCCCCCCCCCCCAGTCTCTCTATATCTCTATCGCTCTCTCTTTTCTCCTCCTTTACTCTCTCTCTTCTCTTTAACCCAACTGGTCAAGGCAGACGTCCATCCTTCAGGAGTCTGGGTCTGCTCCAGGTTTCTGCTGTTAAAGGGAAGTTTTTCCTCGCCACTGTCACCAGTCACAAGTGTTTGCTCCTGAAGGATTCTGTTGGGTCTCTGTAAACTTAATTTGATTCTGATTTGAATTGATAAAGCACTTTGTGACTCTGTCTGTGAAAAGTGCTCTATAAATAAAATTTACTTACTTACTTTACTGTCACAA
The DNA here is from genome assembly GCF_902148855.1 of Sphaeramia orbicularis. Taxonomy (NCBI): domain Eukaryota; kingdom Metazoa; phylum Chordata; class Actinopteri; order Kurtiformes; family Apogonidae; genus Sphaeramia; species Sphaeramia orbicularis. The sequence continues at coordinate 3,087,385 of NC_043976.1, forward strand.
CTGTTAGCACCAAAATACTACTGTCACGACCACCGCTAGCATCAAAATACTACTGTCACAACCGCCGCTAGCATCAAAATACTACTGTCACAACTGCAGTTAGCATCAAAATACTGCTGTCACAACCGCCGTTAGCATCAAAATACTACTGTCACAACCACTGCTAGCATCAAAATACTACTGTCACAACCACTGCTAGCATCAAAATACTACTGTCACAACCACTGCTAGCATCAAAATACTACTGTCACAACCGCCATTAGCATCAATATACTACTGTCACCAAGTAGGCTTAATGAAAAATAGATCATCAACAGATAATATGAGAAGACTACTGCACCTATTAAGTCTGAACAGAGAGAAAAATAGTCCTATTGTTGCCCTCTCCCTTGATGCAGAGAAGGCCTTTGACCGGGTCCAGTGGGACTTCTTATTTGCAACCTTGTCAAATTTTGGGTTTTCGTCTGCATTTATTACATGGGTAAAAATCTTATATAATAATCCTAAGGCATTGGTTATAACTAATGGTGTAATATCGCCCTTCTTTAGTCTGAGAAGAGCTACAAGACAGGGGTGTCCTCTCTCACCCTTGTTATTCAACATTTTTTTGGAACCACTGGCAGTCAACATAAGAGGAAATGCAGATATAAGGGGTATAGAGGGAGGTGATAAACAACACAAACTGCTGCTTTACGCAGATGACACACTGGTCCTCTTGAGAGACCTAAGTCATTCAATACCCCACTTGATGGATACAATACAATCCTACTCAGATGTATCAGGATATAAAATTAACTGGACAAAATCCGAAGCAATGCCAATATCTGCGATTAGTAGTGAAGATATAATGACAAAATTTGGTTTTAAGTGGATACCAAAGGGAATGAAATATTTAGGAATTAAAATATGTAGGGAGGTGGAAGAAATGCCAAATTTAAACTTTGTTCCAATCTTACAAAAAATAAAAAATTAATCTGGATAAGTGGAATAAAATAAGGTTGACATTGTGGGGGAGAGTAAATGTAATTAAAATGGTGGTTTCACCACAGTTCAATTATCCACTTATGATGCTGCCAGTAACAGTGCCCCCTTCCATTTTTAATCAATATGACACACTACTTAAGGAGTTTCTCTGGGAAGGGAAAAGGCCCAGGATCAAGCTAACCAAACTATGTTTACCCAGGGACAAGGGTGGATTGGGCTTACCTGACCCAAGACTGTATTATATCTCCTTTGAGATGGTGAAACTGTCCTTACATTGGACTGGCCAGTATCATTTAGAATAGGCCATTATAGAAAAATCTTTATCTTTCCCTTTCACACCCATAGAGCTCCTCTCTCAAAGTTCAGCTAGAATTTCCAACCCTATTATGTTGCATTCAAAGGAAGTTTGCATGAAGATGCACAAAATGCTTAAATTATCTCATTATAAACAACTATATTCGTCCTTGTGGCAAAATCCTGTAATTTGTATTGGCAAAAGTCCAATCTATTAGAAGAGTTGGCACAACCATGGAATTTGTACACTGGACAATTTGTGTAATGGTGAAGTGTTTATGTCTTATAATGACCTACTGAGTAAATATAAACTAAAAGGAAAGGAACATTTCTGGAAATATCTTCAGATAAGGAACTGTATCATGTCACTACATCGGCAAACTGAAGATAACCGTATACTGGAGTATTTGGTTTTACCACCTCACCATCATAGAGCCTCAATATTTTATAGACGAATGAATTACGCACTCAGTTCTGATCTGAACAGTCTGAAGGTTTTATGGGAAAAGGACACTGGGGTTATCTTTGGGAATGAGGAATGGATGAAAATAATTTCACAATGTGGTACATTTTTAAAGGAAGGTAAAGGCAAATTTACACAATATAAGATATTACAAAGATATTATTGGGCACCTGTAAGACTGAACAGATTAGGTCTGATGAATAACTCACTGTGTTGGAAATGTCAAAATGATAATGATACTCTGATCCACTGTCTGTGGGAATGTCCAATCATCAAACGTTTCTGGATAGTCGTAATTCATACTCTAAGTAATTGGTTGGACAGAACTGTCCCACTTTGTCCAAGGCTGTGTTTACTGGGTGAAAAAGGACAGATAGGTAATGTATCAAACGAAAAATTTTCTGTTGTCATGGTTGGGGTTTCAGTAGCAGTCAGGATTATTCTTAAGCACTGGAAAATACCTAAAACCCCACAGTTTAAAGAATGGGTCAACAGGATGATAAAGACTGCTTCATATGAATGTATGCTTCATAAGGTCAATAACAGGGATGGAACCACAGCACCAGTCTGGGAGTCATTCTGGTCTTACATTACTATGACTGACAGTCAGCAGGATGGTAGTTGAACTACTTCCCTCATGTGTTTAATTAATTAATTATTTATCTATTGTATTTTTTATTTTAATTTTTGTTTTTCTTAAGACCTACCACGCTTTGTAGTTTTCTTTTGTTTGTTTGTTTTTTTGGTTTTTTTTTTTTTTTTTTTTTTTTTATACTTTTCATGTATGTATAGAAGCCCTCAATGTTATTGTTATTATTAAGCAACATTGTATGAATTCATGATCCAAGTGAAAACTCTAATAAAAACTTGAATTTAAAAAAATAAATAAATACTACTGTCACAACCACCCTTAGCATCAAAATACTACTGTCATAACCGCCATTAGCATCAAAATACTACTGTCATAACCGCCGTTAGCATCAAAATACTACTGTCATAACCGCCGTTAGCATCAAAATACCACTGTCACAACCGCCGTTAGCAACAAAATACAACTGTCACAACCACCCTTAGCATCAAAATACTACTGTCATAACCGCCATTAGCATCAAAATACTACTGTCACAACCGCTGTTAGCATCAAAATACTACTGTCATAACTGCCGTTAGCATCAAAATACCACTGTCACAACCGGCGTTAGCAACAAAATACAACTGTCACAACCACCCTTAGCATCAAAATACTACTGTCACAACCCCCGTTAGCATCAAAATACTACTGTCATAACCGCCATTAGCATCAAAATACTACTGTCACAACCACCCTTAGCATGAAAATACTACTGTCACAACCCCCGTTAGCATCAAAATACTACTGTCATAACCGCCATTAGCATCAAAATACTACTGTCATAACCGCCATTAGCATCAAAATACTACTGTCATAACTGCTGTTAGCATCAAAATACTACTGTCATAACCGCCGTTAGCATCAAAATACCACTGTCACAACCGCCGTTAGCAGCAAAATACAACTGTCACAACCACCATTAGCATCAAAATACTACTGTCACAACCCCCGTTAGCATCAAAATACTACTGTCATAACCGCCATTAGCCTCAAAATACTACTGTCATAACCGCCGTTAGCATCAAAATACCACTGTCATAACCGCCGTTAGCATCAAAATACCACTGTCACAACCGCCGTTAGCAACAAAATACAACTGTCACAACCACCATTAGCATCAAAATACTACTGTCACAACCGTTAGCATCAAAATACTACTGTCACAACCGCCGTTAGCAACAAAATACAGCTGTCACAACCACCATTAGCATCAAAATACTACTGTCACAACTGCTGTTAGCATCAAAATACTACTGTCACAACCACCATTAGCAACAAAATACAGCTGTCACAACCACCATTAGCATCAAAATACTACTGTCACAACTGCTGTTAGCATCAAAATACTACTGTCACAACCACCATTAGCAACAAAATACAACTGTCACAACCACCATTAGCATCAAAATACTACTGTCACAACCGTTAGCATCAAAATACTACTGTCACAACCGCCGTTAGCAACAAAATACAGCTGTCACAACCACCATTAGCATCAAAATACTACTGTCACAACTGCTGTTAGCATCAAAATACTACTGTCACAACCACCATTAGCATCAAAATACTACTGTCACAACCGCCGTTACCATCAAAATTGTACTGTCACAACCGCCGTTAGCATCAAAATACTACAATATTCTACTGAACATAGTATATATCATAAAATACTGTATATGTATGTATAGTATAATACTACCGAGTTTTTTAGAAGTGTAATCCTATAAAGACACAATGAAAATGAAACTGAAAATCACTAAAAGGACAAAAACAAAAGAAAAGGTGAAATGACATAAACGTAAACAACACCAAAATATGAAACAACAACCAAATACAAATGACGTAAGCGTAAAAAAGCAAACCATGTAAAACAAGAAACAAGAACATTCTGTAAAATACAAAAATAGTTTAAAAAAAAGAAAGTCAAAAATATGAAAAACACGGTTTTAGACAAAAATATGGAAACAATGTAAAAATATGTAAAAACATGAAAAGTGACATAAAATATGAAAAGCAAAAGACACAATAATATGAAAACAAATTAAAAAGACGCAACAAGATGAAAAATGTCATAAAGTTGTAAAAACATTTTAAACTGGTTTCCGTGGGGTCGTGATTGGCTGACGGACCGAATCCTCGCCTCTCGTTACCAGGGTGATTGGTTTCGAGGAGGGGCGGAGCCTGGCCGAGTCATGGAACGCTGCCTTCCTCGAATCTTCGGCCAAAGAAAACCAGGTGAGAACGCGATGTTTTCCCCTGAACAAACCACCATGACAACAGAAGGAACATGGATTTCTGTCGTACGAACTTTTAATGTCGTACGTTGTTGTGTTTATCGTTGTTTTCATCTTGTTTATTGTTTCTATGGAGTTTTTTGGTTCTTGTGTGATTTTCTGTGATGGATTCAAGTGTCGTATTTCACGCCTTTCTTTTTATTATTTTTTTTTTTTTTTGCATCATCTACTTTTTTTGTTTTGTACAGAAGGGGATTCTGACTTTTTTTTCTCAGAATAATTATAATAAAAAATATTGGACCTTTTTTTTTTTCCAGTGGCCCTCATCCTCTTCCATAGTTTTGCTTTTTTCCTGTTGTGTTGTTTTTGTTTTGTTTTGTTTTTTTTTTTTACCTCATTTTCTTTTCTCTTCATCTTTTTGTTTTACTTTTGTTTTTTGCATCTTTTGAATATTTTTTTATTTTTTTGTCTTTTGCTGTTTCTGTTTTTTGTTGTTGTTGCATCTTTTACATTGTTTTCATGTTCTTACGTCTTTGTGTCATTTTCTTGTCTTGTTTACGTCGTTTTCCTCTAACATTGTTTTTGTGTGTTTTGTTTTCATTTCTCTCCATCTTTTTCTTTTCTTCTATGTTTTTTTCCTTTACTTTTTATGTCATTTTTATTTTTTTGCATTTTATATATTTTCTGGTTTGTTTCTTTTTTACTTTTTTATTTTCTGGTTTTATCTTTCACATTGTTTTCATGTTTTTTCATCTTTTGTGTAATTTGTATTTTATTGCATTGTTTTTATCATTTCTTCCTGTAACACTGTTTTTACCTTTTTCATTGTTTCCATCTTTTTGGGTCTTTCACATAATTGTTATCTTTTTGTGTTTTTTTTGCATTTTTTTTTTTTTGCATATTTTGAATATTTGGATGTTGCTTTGTTTTTCCCACCTTTTTGCGTCTTTTGCTTCTTTCTCCTGTTTTTGGATCATTTTTTATTTTTTATCTGGTTTTTATTTTGCTTTTTGTTTCATGTTTGTGTTTTTTGCACACTTTGAATATTTTTTTTGTTTTTTTGTTTTTTTGGTCTTTTTCTTGTGGTCCTTTTTCGTTGCACCTTGTAAATTATTTTCCCCTTTTTGCATTTTTTTCAGTTTTTGGACCACTTTTATTTTTCATCTGGTTTTGTTTGTTTCGTCCTTTGCATCATTTTCATGTTGTTTCACCATTTTCGTATTTTCTGTGTCGTCATGTTGTTATTGTCGGATGTTTGTCATATGTCGTCTTTTCTGCGTCTTACTGTTCCATCAGTTTAAATCAGTCTGCATGTTGTAAAATAAAGCTAATGGATGATTCTCGTCAGATGCTTTAAACTCCACTCGTCAGAGTTAATGCTAGGGTTCAGATTTAACTGGGTGCTTCGTGTCTCAGACAGCGGTGGAGGTTTTCAGGAGGATGATCCTGGAGGTGGAGAAGATGGAGGCAGGTCAACAGCAGGGTCGGACGGCGTGCTCTACGATGTAGGCTTTGGAACCCGCTGTGGCCACGCCCACTGCAGCAAACGGTGGCTCGGCAGCAGAGACCGCCTCCCTCCGCCTCCTCCCCCTTTGGTCCCGGTCGGTTCTGTTCGACTGGACGACGGGAAGTGAAACCGAACCGATGACCTGCGTGTCATCAGCTGTTTTAGTCGCCATCGGAAACTGTTCTATTTCTGTTAGTGTTGCATGACGGACAGAAGATCTCAGCTTTTTAAAGATGAACCTGAGGCAGCGACAGCGCGGAAACTTTAAGACGAGGACGTTGAAGTCATTTTAGTTCAGGTTCCACATTCAGCCCAATAGGATCTGAAGTGGATCAGAACAAGCCCCGCCCCCACCCCCCCAATCACCACTAAAATTTAATCATTTCTTCTTTGTGCCAGTATCAACATTTCCTGAAAATTTCATCCAAATCCGTCCATAACTTTTTGAGTTATCTGCACACAGACAGATAAACAAACAAATAAACAAACAAACAAACAAAAAACAGACAAACACACTAACAGACAAACAAAAAGATAAGCAGACAAACAGACAAACAAACATAAACAGACAGACAAACAAACACACTGACAAACAGGCAAACAAAATAGATAAACAAGCTAACAGACAGACAAATAAACAGACAAAAAAAAAACAGACAAACAAACAGACAAACAAATACACAACAGAATGAACTGAAATATACAACATATATGACCACAGTACTGTAGGAGTATACAGCATATATGACCACAGTACTGTAGTAGTATACTGCATATATGACCACAGTACTGTAGTAGTATACAGCATATATGACCACAGTACTGTAGGAGTATACAGCATATACGACCACAGTACTGTAGGAGTATACTGCATATACGAACACAGTACTGTAGGAGTATACAGCATATATGACCACAGTACTGTAGGAGTATACAGCATATATGACCACAGTACTGTAGGAGTATACTGCATATACGACCACAGTACTGTAGGAGTATACAGCATATATGACCACAGTACTGTAGTAGTATACTGCATATATGACCACAGTACTGTAGTAGTATACCGCATATACGACCACAGTACTGTAGGAGTATACTGCATATATGACCACAGTACTGTAGGAGTATACAGCATATATGACCACAGTACTGTAGGAGTATACAGCATATACGACCACAGTACTGTAGTAGTATACTGCATATACGACCACAGTACTGTAGGAGTATACTGCATATATGACCACAGTACTGTAGAAGTATACAGCATATATGACCACAGTACTGTAGGAGTATACAGCATATACGACCACAGTACTGTAGGAGTATACTGCATATACGAACACAGTACTGTAGGAGTATACTGCATATATCACCACATTACTGTAGGAGTATACAGCATATATGACCACAGTACTGTAGTAGTATACTGCATATACGACCACAGTACTGTAGGAGTATACAGCATATATGACCACAGTACTGTAGGAGTATACAGCATATACGACCACAGTACTGTAGGAGTATACTGCATATACGACCACAGTACTGTAGGAGTATACAGCATATACGACCACAGTACTGTTGTAGTATACAGCATATATGACCACAGTACTGTAGGAGTATACAGCATATATGACCACAGTACTGTAGGAGTATACAGCATATATGACCACAGTACTGTAGGAGTATACTGCATATATGACCACAGTACTGTAGGAGTATACAGCATATATGACCACAGTACTGTAGGAGTATACAGCATATATGACCACAGTACTGTAGGAGTATACTGCATATACGACCACAGTACTGTAGGAGTATACAGCATATATGACCACAGTACTGTAGTAGTATACTGCATATATGACCACAGTACTGTAGTAGTATACCGCATATACGACCACAGTACTGTAGGAGTATACTGCATATATGACCACAGTACTGTAGGAGTATACAGCATATATGACCACAGTACTGTAGGAGTATACAGCATATACGACCACAGTACTGTAGTAGTATACTGCATATACGACCACAGTACTGTAGGAGTATACTGCATATATGACCACAGTACTGTAGAAGTATACAGCATATATGACCACAGTACTGTAGGAGTATACAGCATATACGACCACAGTACTGTAGGAGTATACTGCATATACGAACACAGTACTGTAGGAGTATACTGCATATATCACCACATTACTGTAGGAGTATACAGCATATATGACCACAGTACTGTAGTAGTATACTGCATATACGACCACAGTACTGTAGGAGTATACAGCATATATGACCACAGTACTGTAGGAGTATACAGCATATACGACCACAGTACTGTAGGAGTATACTGCATATACGACCACAGTACTGTAGGAGTATACAGCATATACGACCACAGTACTGTTGTAGTATACAGCATATATGACCACAGTACTGTAGGAGTATACAGCATATATGACCACAGTACTGTAGGAGTATACAGCATATATGACCACAGTACTGTAGGAGTATACAGCATATACGACCACAGTACTGTAGTAGTATACAGCATATATGACCACAGTACTGTAGGAGTATACAGCATATATGACCACAGTACTGTAGGAGTATACAGCATATATGACCACAGTACTGTAGGAGTATACAGCATATACGACCACAGTACTGTAGGAGTATACGGCATATATGACCACAGTACTGTAGGAGTATACGGCATATATGACCACAGTACTGTAGGAGTATACTGCATATATGACCACAGTACTGTAGGAGTATACAGCATAGTTTCCACAGTACTGTGGAAACAAGAGGAGAAATGAGTTCATGGGACAGGAGCTGTGATTGGCTCTGGGACAAATGAGAACATCTGATTGGTTCTGTGGAAACAGACACACCCATATTTCATGCCACTGTACTGTGACAGTAGACACTTCAAAAAATTAAGATGAAATTATGAAAATATTTACATTTACAGCCGGAACAAATATGAACCTGAAATGTCTAAAGAAAATCAAGTGTAATTTGACCCATATTCTTCCTGGTCTTAGATGTTTTGTTTCTTTGTAGATCTGATCCATAATGCACATTTAGAAATGATAAGTTAAGGCAGAATATCGTTAAAACTGCATTTAATTTCCCTTTATTGTTAAAAGATAGTTTGTAAATGTAAATAGTTTCATAATTTAATGGGTTTTTTGCACTAAAACAAAGAGATAATTTTAGTCACTATTTACAGGCATGATGTTACTTTTTTTTTTCACATTAAACCAAGAAGAAAATCTGGAGTCATTATATTTTGTAGGTTCTTCTGCTGTTATTATTTGACTGTAGATCATATTGGTCTGAATGTGAAACCTGAGTTAAAATGAGTTCCACAGCCCGGGCTGTGGAATTTATGCACTTTGTAAATTCATCCCAGGGGTTGGATTGTAACCTTTGGGGGGCCACACTTGGGCCCTGGGCCGCATGTTTGACACCCCTGATTTAATGTATATATTAACATTTAAATTAAGATAAAACCATTAAAAAACCCATCATTCATTTATATAGTATTTTCATTAACATTAATTAATTCTGTAACATTACTAACAGTTAAATAACGTGTTTAGTGACCATTATTATTACTGAAGTTAACTGGATGATCATTAACATGAAATATAAGCTTCCTTTTAGACACTTGTTCATTATTGTCCATTAATTACTCATTATTTTTATAAATCAGTTCCTGTTTCAGTTACTTAATGTTAGTAAATGCTCATTATTGTAAAAACTGACATTAACAACATCTTTACAATCTAAATGTCATTCATTAATCTGTTTATTTTGTTCAGTTTGTTGGATATTTTTGGTTAATTTTTTTTTTTTTTTTTTTTTTTTTTTTTTTTTTATCAAGATCTTTGTATTAAACTTTTCTCGATATAATACAAGTGCAGAGATCTGAAGTAGGTATGGGTGTAAATTTTGTTAATTTTAATAAATTTGTTGATTTTTTTTTTGTTCCCTTTGTGTTTTTTGTGTGTTTTGCTGATTTTTCTCATTTTGATTTAATTAAATGTGTAAATGAGAATAAGCAGTTTCTCATTTCTTACAAAGATTAGTTTCGGCAGGAGGCGTCATTTTCATTGGTTTGAGTCGAGGACGGCACATTCATCGTCATTTTCAGACATTTTACAAACCAACGGAGGAAACGTTTGCCGGATGAATCGTCAGTGGACGTGTTCATTAGTTAAAGCTCGTTACTGCATTAACAGTGTTGCATATTGATTCTGTACATTAAGAAACGCCACGTTTACATAGTCCATGGGCCAGGCCAGGTAGTGGTCCGCCAAAGGGGGCAAAACCTCTGTGGTGCCATTTTGTTAGTAGGACATATATGTGTGTATTAAACCATGATAGCCTTTCCAAATGAGGAGCGTAGTCCTGATTCTATGGTACCTCTGGTTTTTTTTTTTTCCCAAAAAATGTATCATTATGTTTAATGGCGTATGGGGGTATTTCTGAATTATTTCACCTTTTCCTGTAAAAATTCTAGTGGAACTGGTCCAAGATAAGGTTGTGACATTACATTCTGCTTCTACTTTTCAGATTTTATAGGAAGATGTTACAATTGATTGTTTCTTTCAGAAAATAGTATACATGTTTTCATTCCATTCGAGCACGGCATCCGAGGCAAGTAAATATCAATGTTTATTTAAGACTTAGTCAAGACATAGTTAAGATTGAAATAAGTGAAGTGATGATAAATTGTCTTTTCATACAGAGCAAATGAAAGTTCTGGAGTGATCCCAACAAAGACAGCAGTTTGATAATGACACAACTACGGAGCAGAAAACAACGGACCATTTCATTTCAGATAAGAGCACATGTTCTAGAGCCAATCCTGATGCAAGCAGACAAGAAAAGAACACATCAGGTATTCTGGTGGCTTTTCAGGTCTGGATGCTGGGGCCGAACTGAAAATGGACTCAGGGATGAGTGGCACAGCACACTGTGACAGTTTGAGTTTGGAGCTTTAATTTATTTATTTTGTATTATTTTATTATATTGAGTTTCTTAGGGGTGCCAGCAAGGTCTCTCTCCTGACCTGTAAGATGTGAAGTTAGTCAGTTTAAGTCAGTCTTTTGTGTATGTGCAAGTCTGTGTTTTTTGTTGGTTTGTAAACCCTACGCCGGACGGCGTATGGAGCTGTTTTCCGGTCCCGGAGCGGCCCCAAACCCCTGACATGGTTGACTACAGATGATGCGCTTTCTCAGGTAAGCTAACCTCAGTCCACATGTGCTTGTCAGCGGCTTTAATGGACTGCTTTTGCTCAAACCGGTGCTGTTGCTCTGAACTCTGTCAGCTGAGCTAATGCGCTAATTAGCATCTGGGCCTTTGTTCTAATGGAGCCGGAGGTCTGTGTGTGTGTGTGTGTGTGTGTTTTCATTTGTGTGTATGTGTGTGTGTGTGTGTGTGTGTGTTTTCATTTGTGTGTATGTGTGTGTGTGTGTGTGTGTGTGTTTTCGTTTGTGTGTATGTGTGTGTGTGTGTGTGTGTTTTTGTTTGCTTGTGTGTGTGTGTGTGTTTTCATTTGTGTGTGTGTGTCTGTGTTTTTGTTTGCTTGTGTGTGTGTGCGTGTGTGTGTTTTCATTTGTGTGTATGTGTGTGTGTGTGTGTGTGTTTTTGTTTGCTTGTGTGTGTGTGCGTGTGTGTGTGTTTTCATTTGTGTGTGTGTGTGTGTGTGTTTTCATTTGTGTGTGTATGTGTGTGTGTGTGTGTGTGTGTGTGCAGAGCTGAGCTCTGCCGCTATAACTGCAACGGCCTTATTATTATTATTATTATTATTATTATTATTATTATTATTATTCACCAGTTAAAGGAGGCCACACGTGTTGAACTGGGCCTTGGGTCATAACCCCACTCATCCTAGAAGTGTCCTGTTGAGCTGTGAGTTTGCTAATGTGGAATTTTGGACCAGTTTAGCCTCTGTGCTAGCGCTAGCATGCCAAGTTAGCCAAAATTGTAAGTTAAACTGACTGGAGATGTGAGTGAAATGGTGTAAATGTAACTGCATCAGATTGAATAACTCTGATAAATAGATGAGCTCACTGATTTCAGTGAATTTACCTTTGGAATAAATAAAGTTATCTTATCATGTTTCAGGACTTTATGATATTGTCAATTAACCCATAAAGACCCAAACATCCATCACCAACCAAGACCATCTACTGATCTAAACTGTTTAATTCCTGTTGATCCACTAATCCTATTAATACATGTCAATAATTGGTGTAAAATGTAGTTCTTCATCTTCTCATGGTCATCAGATATGACCCATTTGGACACTCAGAGGCTCCGTAGTGAACGTGGAAACACCGTCATCTTCTCCAACATTGATTCACCAGTCAAACCCATGGAGTTGGATCAGTGCCAGTGGATGGACACACTGGGTTTATGTTCAGTTAATGACAGATTGGACTGAAAAAGACACTGTTTATTCAGTTTGATCTGTTTCTGATAGAAGAACCATCAACTGTAATCTGAGCTTTAATGAACATCTGCATGATCAGTCAATTCAATATAGGAAACTATCTGATTTATAACGATAAAATACAAAGTACAGAAGATAATATTGTAATAAATGGAGATAAATCACTTAAGAAAGGTTAGATAGAAAGAAAATTCATTTGTGAGCTGACACTAAAGTAGTGCTGGACCTTTATGGGTTAATGGACACTGTTCTTTGCTTGTGATGTTCATTATTTGGTTTAATATTCTTCATCTTATCATTTCAGATGGGCCATGCTGGCTGTCTCATCAGTGTTGTGTCACAGTGGTTCTGGTTCGGTCCATGACTCCTGAATCTGTCAGACCTCTGGAATCTGTCAGCGCCGATCACAAGGTGAGCCACACAGCCAACATCAGTTTAGGATCAAATGAAAAGCTTTCAATTTTTTTGACTTAGTCCACTTTAAAACAACACAATTTATGTTGAAAATTAAAAAAGTAAATAAGTAATAATAATCTGTTGCCTGTTTATATTCAGAGCTTGATTAAAATATGGGAAAGTATTTCTAATTTCAGAGGAAGTCATGAGGAAGTTCTTCACTGATGTCATGTCTTCCTCGGCGTCTGTGTCATTTTCAGATTCCTGCCCAGCTCCGGCCTTCAGCTGAACCCAGCCGGGGGTCCTTTGCTGTGCGTGGTCCCCGTGTGTATGTGTGTGTGTGTGTGTGTGCGCCTGCGCCTTTGGTCCACACTGGTCCTTCTACCGTGACGCCGGCCTCCTCCCTCCTTATCGGGGGGGGGGGGGACTTTTGCCACGGCCGCCCCCTCACCTCCTCCTCTGAATGGATCCATACCAGGTGGTAACAGTCAGTGGAACTGTGGGTTGTCGCTTTTGATTTTCATGTTCACAGGTTAAAACAAGCACAAACTGTGTCTTTCCATAACCGCTCAATAAACACCTTGTTTACTGAACCACTCTGCGCCCAGCCGTCCTTATTTCAGTCCGTCAGCTCTAACGTGTATGAAATGAACTGGATCCAGCTCTGAAGTGAAGGGATGCTGTAGCATTAATGGACCACAGGGGGTCACCCTAGGCACGTGTTCTGTCCACAGGAGGAGCCCACTGTGTACAACGGAGCTGAAAGGAAAAGATGGAAGACGCTCAAAGGCAGGATTTAACCCTTTCATGCACACTGGTCACTCCAGTGGACAGTTCTTCTCCAGCTGTTCTCTTGTATATTCATGGGTTTGGTTGGTGTAGTTCCATATCAGCCCACACAGTGGATGCTCATGCATCATCCCATACACTGACATTCATACCATTACTATCACTTTGCTGTTCCTGATAAAACTGATCTGCACTAACATGTTGGAGCGTAAACCACTTGTTTTTGTTAGACACAAAGGGTTGTTTTGCATGTTATCTCCATGAAATGACTAATAACTAGCATAAGAATATGTTAAAATGTGAGAAAACATCAGATTAGCAGCATTAAAAATGTTTTTATTTCATTGTTTTCATATCACTTTCTTACGGAAGAGGATTAGGGCCACTGGAAATAAAAAAGGTGTAATATATATATATATGTATATATATATATGTATATATATATATATATATATATATATATATTAGTAGTAGTAGTATTCTGAGAAGAAAGTCAGAATTCTGACTTTAAACTCCAAATGTGGAGGGTTTTTTTTCTTTTTTTTTTTTTCAGAATTCATACTTTAATGTCAGAATTCTTACTATTCTTTCAGAATTCTGAGTTTAATCTCAGAATTCTGTTTTTAAACTCAGAATTCTGTTTTTGTTTTTTTTTTGTTTTTTTTTTTAAGAATTCTGATTTTAATATCAAAATTCTGAAGTTTTTCTCACAATTCTGCCTTTTTATCAGAACTCTGACTTTAATTTGAGAATTCTGACTTTTCTTTCTCATAATGATATTAAGGAATACGTGTTTGACCCTAGTTTATTGTATTTTTTTTTCCAGTGGCTCTAATTCTCTTCCATACTTTCTGATATTGGGTTTTAAACATATGTTTCTTTACTTCAAAAATTAAATGCATGGACATTTGATTAACTCTGTGAAAAAAAAGATAATAATAATAATTACATTGTTTTTTTTCATGCCTGAGGGGGAATAAATACACATAAGAAAAAAAATCTTGCCAAAGGGTTCTCATAAGTCATGCATGAAAGGGTTAAATGAAAAATAATAATAATGATAATCAAAAACAAAACAAAACTGAAGGTTAAAGTTGAGAGTTAAAACACTGGTAATTCATATGTACGTGTTTATTTTCCACTTTTTTAAATGCTCGATCGGGCAGTCTTTAATGATTGTTATTGTTCTATTGATGTTCTAAGCCCAGACCTACGGTGGCCCAGAGGTGCAACAGGCCAAAAAATTATCCACTAGACGAAAAAAATTATCTACTACAAGGAAAAAAAAAAAGAGAACAGCCTAAAAAAATTATCCACTAGATGAAAAAAATTATCTACTACAAGAAAAAAAGAGAACAGCCCAAAAAATTATCCACTATAAGAAAAAAAGAGAACAGCCTAAAAAATTATCCACTAGATGAAAAAAATTATCTACTACAAGAAAAAAAAAGAGAACAGCCTAAAAAATTATCCACTAGATGAAAAAATTATCTACTTCAAGAAAAATAAGAGACAGCCTAAAAAAATATCCACTACAAGAAAAAAAAGAGAACAGCCTAAAAAAAATTATCCACTACATGAAAAAAATTATCTACTACAAGAAAAAAAGAGAACAGCCTAAAAAAAATTATCCACTAGATGAAAAAATTATCTACTACAAGAAAAAAAAAGAGAACAGCCCCAAAAAATTATCCACTGTAAGAAAAAAAAGAGAACAGCCTAAAATAAATTATCCACTAGATGAAAAAAAAATCCCCTATAAGAAAAAAAAGAGACCAGCCAAAAAAATTATCCACTAAAGAAAAAAAAGAGAACAGGCAAAAAAAATTATCTACTGGCCCAAAAAATTATTCACTATAAGAAAAAAAAAAAAAGAACAGGTGAAAAAATGTATCTACTATGAGAAAAAAAAGAGAGCAGCCCAAAAAAATATCCACTATAAGAAAAAAAAAAACCATCATCCACCTTTCAATTACGGGGGCGCTGTTTACCCGAAGGTGCCTTGCTTTAAATTAAGACCACCACAAAAAATAAAAGGATAGGCTGAAAAATTTTAAGGCTTTCGGCTAATGTGGCTAATGCTAAGGAAGTACCCCACCGGAAGTGGAGGTCGTGCGCTAAAAATAAAGTTATTTTAAAATATAGATATTTACATTAATATAGTTTGCAAGCAGTTAAATGATTAAATACGGTTCCAGTGTCTGCTCAAGGTTAGGCATGGGCATAAATGGTTAAGGTTAGGGTTAGGGTATGGTTGGGGTTAGTTTTCAGTGGTAAATGGCCCCTTGTGCGCACTGTGTGAAGGTTCGTTGCTAAGCTAATGCTAACGCGAAAAGTTGACGGCAACTTTGTGTTATTTATTTTGAGAAGCGGAGACAGAGGAGCTTCCTGTGGAGCTCCACTATCATGGCATCGCCCATTTGTTTGCAGGTAGACCTCTGCTCCTCAACTCAAACGGAGTGTCTTCACTAACACTAGATCAAGAAGGACATTTTGTGGAGATAAAGATGTGTGCCGTGGTACCGCAGTGCCTCGGCACCTGGCAACGAGCTGAGCTGTGGTACCGAGCCATGGTACGCGGTGCCGTGCTGGGTACCTGGCACCGAGCCGTGGTACCGCGGTACGTCGCGGCACCAGCCGAGGTGCCACGGCACCTCGCGGCATCAACCGTGGTGCCGCACCAGCCGAGGTGCCACGGTACCTCGCGGCACCAGCCGAGGTGCCACCGGCACCAGGTGTCGGTGCCGCAATATGCACTTGCTGTCTCTCAACAAATGGGCGATTGCCATGATAGTGGAGCTCCACAGGAAGCTCCTCTTCTCCTCCTCTCAAAATAAAATAATTTTAGAACTTCTTGTAGCGAATATTCATCAAAATGATATTGAATGTCAGGCAGTTGAACAATTCAACACCGTAATCACACAATTGTTACTCGCACTGGTAGTTCACAAAGTTGCCATCAACTTTTCGCGTTAGCATTAGCTTAGCAACGAACCTTCACACAGTGCACATAAGGGCATCTACCACTGAAAACTAAACCCCAACCATACCCTAACCCTAACCTTAACCATTTAACGCCCATGCCGAACCTTGAGCAGACACTGGAACCGTATTTAATCATTTAACTGCTTTGCAACTATATTAATCTAAATATCTATATTTTAAAATAACTTTATTTTTTTAGCGCACGACCTCCACTTCGGTGGGGTACTTCCTTAGCATTAGCCACATTAGCCGAAAGCCTTAAAATGTTTCAGCCTATCCTTTTATTTTTTGTGGTGGTCTTAATTTTAAAGCAAGGCACCTTTCGGGTAAACAGCGCCCCCGTAATTGAAAAGGTGGATGATGTTTTTTTTTCTTATAGTGGATATTTTTTTGGGCTGCTCTCTTTTTTTTTCCTCATAGTAGATAATTTTTTCACCTGTTCTTTTTTTTTCTTATAGTGAATAATTTTTTGGGCTAGTAGATAATTTTTTTTTGCCTGTTCTCTTTTTTTTTTCTTTTAGTGGATAATTTTTTTGGCTGGTCTCTTTTCTTTCTTATAGGGGATTTTTTTTTTTCATCTAGTGGATCATTTTTTTGTGGCTGTTCTCTTTTTTTTCTTATAGTGGATAATTTTTTTAGGCTGTTCTCTTTTTTTCTTGCAGTAGATAATTTTTTTAGGCTGTTCTCTTTTTTTTTCCTTATAGTGGATAATTTTTTTGGGCTGTTTTTCTCTTTTTTTTTTCTTGTAGTAGATAATTTTTTTCATCTCGTGGATAATTTTTTAGGCTGTTCTCTTTTTTTTTTCTTGTAGTAGATAATTTTTTTCATCTCGTGGATAATTTTTTTAGGCTTTTCTCTTTTTTTTCTTGTAGTAGATAATTTTTTTTCATCTAGTGGATAATTTTTTTAGGCTGTTCTCTTTTTTTTCTTGTAGTAGATAATTTTTTTCATCTAGTGGATAATTTTTTTAGGCTGTTCTCTTTTTTTTCTTGTAGTAGATAATTTTTTTCGTCTAGTGGATAATTTTTTTAGGCTGTTCTCTTTTTTTTCTTGTAGTAGATAATTTTTTTCGTCTAGTGGATAATTTTTTGGCCTGTTGCACCTCTGGGCCACCGTACAGACCCCTCCTCTCCTGTTGTGTGCCTTCCATCGGCAGACACAGTGACATTTAGAAGCCCCCCCCTGCACAATGAAGGTTATGGCTGATGTCAGGGTGAGTTTGCAGAAGAATGTCTCTGACATGATTTTAAACAGAACTTAGGGTTCAGTACGGAGTGTGAGATTGACATGATAACAATAACCTCTAGTTACTGTCCAACAAACCCTGGCAAAAACATAACCTCCTTGGCGGAGGTAACATACAATAATGTTAAAATGATTTGAATTCAGCTTCCACGTGTAGACCAGTATGATCTAAAGTGGATCAGAACCAGCCAAATAAGAACAGAATAACCTATAGATAAGAACTATACAGTTTTTTTTCGTATTTTTAGTGTAAAAAAAAAGTCAAATGACATGAAAATGTAAAGATTTGCAAACTATCCGTTGACACAAAAGTTGAATAATTACAGGAAAGACACTAAGAATGTTGAAATGATTTGAATTCAGGTTCCACATATATGATGGGGATCCGAATCAATCAATGGCTTACTCTGAGCTTTTATCAACCTGTGCAGGATCAGACCATTTAAATGTAGGAAAATACAGGATTATCCCCCAAAATCGCTAAATAAAGAGTCCAATGTTCTCCTGAATGGTGATAAATTACTTAATAGAGGTTAAGACATGGAGAAAATTCCTTTGGGAACGGGCGCAACAGCGCCACCGTCTCTCTCTCTACCGGCTGGGGCTGCAAGCCAAGATGGCTGCGCTCTGGCTTTTGGTCACCTGACCTGAAGTCAAGGCGACGGACTGGAAGTGCTGGTTTGGAGGAGGAAAAATCCATTTTTTTCCCCATAAACGCTTCTGAAGAGATTTCAAGTGGTGTATGACGCGTTACTATCTGGCCCTGGACCGACTTTCGGCATTTTCTGGGAAGTGACACCGTGCGTGAAAAACACAGTCAGAAAGACTACCATATAAAACTCTGGTGACGGACAGTGGAATTCTAAACGGTGCATGCGCACTTTTCCCATACACTAGCATTCTACAAATCCGAGGGGCGGAGTCACAAGCGTTCTACACGGGTTCGCGTCCCAGAGCGTTCCACCCAGGGCTACCACACTTTTGCTGACTTTCACTGTGCAACATGGCGGACGGCGTATGGAGCTGTTTTCCGGTCCCGGAGCGGCCCCAAACCCCTGACATGGTTGACTACAGATGATGCGCTTTCTCAGGTAAGCTAACCTCAGTCCACATGTGCTTGTCAGCGGCTTTAATGGACTGCTTTTGCTCAAACCGGTGCTGTTGGTCTGAACTCTGTCAGCTGAGCTAATGCGCTAATTAGCATCTGGGCCTTTGTTCTAATGGAGCCGGAGGTGTGTGTGTGTGTGTGTTTTGTGTGTGTGTGTTTTTTCGTTTGTGTGTGTGTGTGTGTGTGTGGTTATGTGTGTGTGTTTTGTGTGTGTGTGTGTTTTTTCGTTTGTGTGTGTGTTTTGTATGTGTGTGTGTGTATGTGTGTGTGTTTTTGTTTGCTTGTGTGTGTGTTGTGTGTGTGTGTGTGTGTGTGTTTTTTCGTTTGTGTGTGTGTTTTGTGTGTGTGTGTGTGTGTGTGTGTATGCAGAACTGAGCTCTGCCGCTATAACTGCAATGGCCTTATTATTATTATTATTATTATTATTATTATTATTATTATTATTGACCAGTTAAAGGAGGCCACACGTGTTGAACTGGGCCTTGGATCATAACCCCACTCATCCTAGAAGCGTCCTGTTGAGCTGTGAGTTTGCTAATGTGGAATTTTGGACCAGTTTAGCCTCCGTGCTAGCGCTAGCATGCCAAGTTTGCCAACTCAGCCACACGCATGCTGACAAGGACCAGAGGGTGGGAGCACATTACACCGGTTTTAGAGTCGCTGCATTGGCTCCCCGTACGCTTCAGGATCGATTTTAAGGTTCTCTTGCTGGTTTTTAAATGTCTTAACGGCCTTGCGCCCTCCTATTTATCTGATCTGCTTTTACCATATCAACCCTCGCGGACCCTGAGGTCCTCCGGCACTGGCCTTTTAACCATACCAAAACCCAGAACAAAAACCCACGGTGAGGCAGCATTTAGCCACTATGGCCCCCACCTGTGGAACAGCCTGCCGGAGAGCCTCAGGACTGCACAGACTGTTGGTATTTTTAAAAGAAGATTAAAGACACACCTTTTTAATCAGGCTTTTAACTAATTTTTTAAACTCTTTTTGTTCTTATTTTGTTTTGTTTATCACTGATACTTTATCTATTCTATTTTATTTATAATCGTACGTATTTTACTCTTGGTACTGTATTTATTTTATTTTATTTATTCTTAGTCCTATGTTCTGCTTTTAGTCTTTAGCTTTTAACACCAGTGTTTCCTCAGGGGGGTCCTCCACACTGGGAGCTGTGTCTGCTCTGCTAGTGGGGGTACTGTCCTTGGGTCCCTTTGGCCCGGCCGGCTGGGGGTCCTCCCTTCGATGTGGGGGTCCACCTGTCTGTCGGAGTCGGGGGGCCCGGGTGCCGGTCCCCCCGATGGCACGGCCTGCGGCTCCTCCCAGTGTGGACGGCCCCAAAGGGGGCGTTTCCTTGATCCTCAGTGCCATGCCATGTCTCCCTGTTGTGTGCGTGTGTAAGTGTGTGTGTGTGTGTGTGTGTGTGTGTGTGTGTGCGCGTGTGTGTGTGTGTGTGTGTGTGTGCGTGTCTAGTATGGAGGGTGGGAGGGAGGGGTTTTCTTTGTAATTGTTTTTCTGTTTTTATTGTGTAATTGTTTTTAATTCTGTAAAGCACTTTGTGTTGCATCTGTGCATGAAAAGCACTTTATAAATAAAGGTTGATTGATTGATTGAAAATTGTAAGTTAAACTGACTGTAGATGTGAGTGAAATGGTGTAAATGTAACTGCATCAGATTGAATAACTCTGATAAATAGATGAGCTCACTGATTTCAGTGAATTTACCTTTGGAATAAATAAAGTTATCTTATCTTATCATGTTTCAGGACTTTATGATATTGTCAGTTAACCCATAAAGACCCAAACATCCATCACCAACCAAGACCATCTACTGATCTAAACTGTTTAATCCCTGTTGATCCACTAATCCTATTAATCCATGTCAATAATTGGTGTAAAATGTAGTTCTTCATCTTTTCATGGTCAGTAACTTTGCTGTTCTTGATAAAACTGATCTGCAGTAACCTGCTTGAGTGTAAATCAATTGCTTGTTATTATTAAATAGTTTTGGTTTTTTTTACATAAAGGTTTTTTAGGGTTTTTTTGCGTCTTATCTCCATGAACTGAGTAATGACTAGTATTAGAGTGCGTAAAAAATTTGAGAAAACAACAGATTAGCTTCATTAAGTGTTGTTATTTCATAGGTTTCACATGATCTATCAGTAAATACGTGTTTCTTTTCTTCAAAAAGTAAATCCACGGTGTCAAGCTGAATGGACCTATTTGGAACTCCATGAAAAATGGATCCATGAGAAAAGTTTCAATCGCGTTGTTTCTTTTTAATGCCTAAAGGGGGATAAAAACACTCAGGAATATAAATCTTTATTAAGGTTCTCATAATTCATGCATGAAAAGGTTAATGTTTTGATGTTTTAATTTTCTCTCATCTGAAATGTATTTTTATGTCTCTCCTGTGATACTTTTATTACCTCCGCCAAGGAGGTTATGTTTTTGCCAGGGTTTGTTTGTTTGTTTGTTTGTCTGTTTGTTTGTCTGTCTGTCTGTTTGTTTGTCTGTCCGTTAGTGTGCAACATAACTCAAAAAGTTATGGACAGATTTGGATGAAACTTTCAGGGTTTGTTGGAAATGGGATAAGGAAGAAATGATTAAATTTTGGTGGTGATCGGGGGTGGGGGGGCCCATGGGGGGGGCCCACTGATCAGCCTTGGCGGAGGTCTGCGCTCTCCGAGTGCTTCTAGTTTTTTTATGTAAAGCACTTTGAATTGTCCTGTACATGAAATGTGCCGTACAAATAAACTCGTCCTTCCATAGCTGGTCGTCTTTTCACCGACAGCAGTGTTTGCCTTCACAAAGCAGACGTTAACGTTCTTTACTTTGATTTTTTTTCACTGAAATCTGATTTTTTTGTGTGGTTTTTCAGACTCGTGTGAACAGTCTACGGCCATGAAGTGACTTCCAATCGGTGCCTTGTAATGGATTTTGTCCTAACGGTCCTTTTGTTTATCAGACTGAAATCAAACTAAACTTCAGATGCGGCGGTTCCGGACGGACAGTCTTACCCGTCAGATCCGCGTCTGGGTCCCAGACGGTTTGTCCAGGGTCGTGGATCCTCAGAGGCGTGTCTTTGGCATCGGCAGGCAGATAGACCTCACCCGCGGCTCCACGGTTCACCTCCGCGCTCCGCTGAGGCTGCAGCATCACAACGGTTTCATCATCACTGTGTTCTACTCCTCATCCATCCAACACTGAACACTTCAACGGGCCGTGTTGACATATTTACCCCTGGTGGCGCTGCGCTCCGTCCGCCATCACTGCGCAAACAAACAACAGTAAAACCATCAGAGCGGCGACATCATTACACATTAACCCCGTGTTCACCGGGACAGACTCTAAGGTTATTGACAAAATAAAGGAACGGACAGATGACTGAATGAAACCCTGTCCTGTAGGATTTATTCAAACACTACATGGGACCAAAACATGTCCAGTCTAATGACAGGATTCATTTACTCTAATCCAACGTCTGCTTCGGGAAAAGTCTGGAGGTGATCTGGTATGCCCCCCCCCCCCCCCCCACACACAAACACACACAAACACATACACAAACACACACACACACACTCACACACGTATGTTTGCATGTATGTAAAATAAGACAAAAACAACTTAATAGATACAAGACAAAAAACCATGCAAGACACTAAAGGAAAACGCCACAGGAAGACTGTTCCTTTTGTGTCATTTTCGTCTTTGTTGCATCTATTAAGCCTAAGTTTTATTTTGTCTTATTTTGTCCCTTGCATCACTTTTCTCGTCGTAACTTTTCCGTATTTTGTAACGTTTTCGTCTTGTGTTATTTTCGTGTAATTTTCATCCTGTTTTGTCTTTTTCTTAGTGTTGCATCCATTAAGTTGTTTTTTTCTTTAGTCTTTTGCATCATTTTTGTCTTGTGGTGTTTCGTATTGTTTTGTCTTTTGCATAACCTAAAAAACCGAAACCGAAACAATTACCTTTTCATTGTTTGATTGCTGTTGTTGTTCACTTTGTCTTATTGTTGACTTTATTGTGTTTTCATTTTGTGTTGCCTTCAAAGAAGTATGTATGTATTTATTTATTTTTGCTTTTCTGGTCTGTCAATGTAGGTATGTGTGTGTGTGTGTGTGTGTGTGTGTGTGTGTGTGTGTGTGTGTGTGTGCGTGTGTGTGCGTGTGTGTGTGTGTGTGTGTGCGTGTGTGTGTGTGTGTGTGCGTGTGCATGTGAAAATGATAAATGAGGTGAACTGATCCGAGGGACTTGATTTTTCCGATATTCTGCTGATAAGAACCTAAATGATAGACTGTTGTGTGGAGAAGGAGTGGGGTTAAATAAGTTCTACTTCCTCCCACTGCTAACCGACAATTAATAATTGAATTGAGCAAATTCTTATCGACAATTAATTGATAGTCGATTGTTTACATCCCTAGTCCACGGTCATCTGGAATATCTGGTCAGAGACAGAAGTTGATCTGAGCTGATCTGGACCACAGGTATGTCCCATGGTCACCCCGGTGATCATGGGAAAATAGTGGGGGGGCAGGGGCACATCTCCACTGACATCTGGCTCCATCATGTCAGTGATGCAAAGTCAGAAATGTCCATTTCTTCTAAACTGCCCCTCTTCAGATCCATTTCTTTTATTTTATTTCTTTGTTGAATTTCTTTCGTTCTACTCCATAAATGTCCTTGTCTGTTCTGTATCCAATGGTTCAATAAATCAATCATTAAGGAATATGACATGCTTTTTTCATGAAGTATAGAAACAATATGTGGCTTTTATTCTTATAGACCCTATCGAAAGACAAATTCAGGTTCTCAGAAAAATCGCCGCTTATCAATTAATCATTAAGCGATCGATAAGGTCAACCAACTAATGATTAATGGATTAATCGATAATTCGCATCCCTAATTAGAACACAATTATAACAGCAATTTGTACAATACGTACTAGACAAATATTATCAATACAAGTAAAAGGAATATGCATAAATACGTGTGCAGAAATATTGTTGTGTGTAATTATAAAATGCAGTTAAGAGGTGGAATTAAATGGTGAACTAGCGGTGTGTATCAGCAAGAATCTGGCAATACGATACAAATCACAATACTAGGATCAAGATATGATATATAACGATATATCATGATACTGTTAAAAAGGCAATTTTTTGTTTTTTTAAATGATTATTTCCTTGAAGAATTGAATTACACCAGAAATCTGCACAAATACTAAACACATTTTTATTTGATCAGAACAAGATCTAATGTTATATCACAAAATGTTCCTGTGCCAAAACTGAAATTCTGTTTTACAGACATTACAGTTTCAGATCCTGTTCAAATGTTCATATTCTATTAGTTCACAACTAAAACCATAACATTATTTAGTTCAATCCCAACAAAGGAACTAACATTATTTAATAAAAGAGTGTTAAATAATAAATAAAAGAAAAACAAAAAAGAAAAACAACATACCAAAAAGGAACCTCCATAATATCTGCATTTGAATAAATACCTAAAAATATTGATACAATACTTTTTAATATCAATACAGTATTGTGAAATTAAATATCGCAATATATTGCAGAGCCACTATTTTCTTACAGCCCTACTGTCAACACATACAAACATTAAAAACACGGGGGTTTTCCGGGCGCCGTGGGTTCGTTGTGATACTCACCCATGACTCGGTGCGGAGCAGCTGGTCTGTTAGCGGCTGTGTGGTGATCTGTTGGGCCACCGCCCTCACCAGACCACTATCCTTCAGTTCCTGGGACACGAGGGCCCCCAGACCACCACAGTGGCGGTGAAGTACCAGTTGTGGGTGGACTTGGCCATGAGACGTCTGGCCGCCGAGCCGACAACACTGGCATCAACCTCTGTGTCGTCCAGGTGCAGCGCCGACATGAGAGCTGGAACACAACAAGAGCAGTGAGCGACAAACCTGCAGCAGATCCAGGTCCAAACCAAAACCAGGTTCACAAACACCGTGGCCCAATACCAGTCATCCTTGGTGATCACGTGAAGGGGGTTAGGTGTCCCAATTCTTGATGAGTCAGAGGGAAGGGCCTCAGGGGGAGGGCTGTTTGACCCTCCAAATGGAGACTTTTCAGGACCACACTACAAACAGAGGGGTAGGATGAAATCTCCCATAATTCTGTTCAAATCATCGGTCAGATGGAAGTAAACACAACACAAAAGAGCAGCAGTGACCAAAGAAACACACTAATGAACAGATTTACTTCGTAAACAACTTAATCATTTAATCGTCTGTTTAATGCCGTTTTAATGTGTTATAGATCGCATTTCTACAGTTTATAGTTGATAGATGCAAAAAGATGACCAAAGCCCATGGAACAGAGACGGGTCCAGCAGCAGACGACATGGAGAATTCTGTCACAAATAAAGTTCTAACATCTGTTTTAGAGATCGACTGACAGAGGTTTTTCAGGGCCGATACCGATTCTTAGTAGTTAGAGGAGGCCGATAACCGATATTTGGAGCCAATATTTATTTGCGGTAAAAGTGTAAAAATTGGCGTGAAAATTTTTGAATAATGCAAACACTGAACTTCGTTTAAATGCCTAAAACATGTTTATTTAATCACACAAATAGAAAATAATAGCTCCAGAAGTGCATGGATTTCCTAGACTCAGAAGCATCTCTTATAAAGTTGAATAAAAGCTTCAATAAATAGCTCCCTTAAATTTTTCCACAGTAAATAAAGTAAAATTTAAATATAACTATAATGACTTCTCTTTGTTTTAAGTTCAAACACAACACAAATACAGGGAGACTCTTGTAAACTCTTGGGCCACATGCTGACATCTGCTCAACTCATCATGCTTCATTTATTACAGCATTTGGGACGCCTTAAGTTGATTTCATTATTAAATTTTATATTTTACCATTCGATAGCAGGGACCCTGTCATTCACAACTATGTTGATACATTATTAATGATTAATATGACAAAAGCTACATAAAAAGTCTAATAGTGTCTATGAGTGCAGGTAAACTCCTGACAGAACACAAACAGCCTTTAGGGCTTTAATGAGCACACACAGGATTTAAAATGTTCCACCATGTTCAGATAAATCACTTCTGAATTTGACTCTCTCTGTCATCTTCACTTTAATTTTCAGATCATAGGACTAGAAAGCTCACAGCAACATTAGTAGTTGTGAGTTGTAGAGTTCTTCATGTGACTTTAACGCAAACACACACTATTACATTACATACCAACACAGTCTCACCCCAAACAGTCAGAAATCGACGCATGTGGTCAGAGCCCCACAGCGGCACTATTTGACGCGGGGGGGGTACCCCTTCTGCGTCGGATTTCGATGCAGGAGTATGCTCCGCGGAGAGGGAAAGTTTTCTCATTTGAGAAGCTCCGGAGAGAAAACACGTGTCAAAGGTAAACGCAGAAAACTCTTCTGAAACTGAAATAAACATCCCTGTGCTCTACATCTGATAACTACTACTAATGTTTCAGAAGAACCTCAGAGCAGAGTAAACATTAGCAGCAGCTCTGCTGACTCAGATGACCTCCTGACGTGTGTGAATTAGTTAAAAGAAGACTGCTGATAATATGGAGATGGAAACAGTCTGTGATAGAAAAGCATGTGTGTGGGATTAAGAGAGAGCGCCGAAAAAACTCAGTTCACTTGTTTTAGGGAAGCACGCTAAGGTGGAGTCTGATGAGCTTTTACCAGAAGATTAGTTCATCTGTCCGGCTCTAAACGCTCTGCACACTATGTATTAGTAATGGAGAAAATGTATGTAGAACACAGTCTCATCCCAAGTCAGTCCCAGTCTGTGTGTGAGGACAGCTTCCACGTCAACCAATCAGAGGGCGCGGGATGGATAGTGCAGATAGTGCAAATTTCCAAGTATCGGCGTGGATAATCGGCCCGGCCGATAATCGGTCGACCTCTAATCTGTTTATAGTGACAACGATGACTGATGATGACAGAAAAGGTCTGGAAGGGTTGGACCATTTCAACCACTAACCTCTACAACTCTGATTCAAGGGGTAGTGCCACAGGGGAGGGGAGGGGGGCAAGGGGTGAACTGGGATTGGGCCTGTTTCTCCAAGGATCCGCTAGAACAGGGATTCTCAACTGGAGGGTCGTGACCCAAAAGTGGGTCATAAACAGTCATAAGTCGTAACGATTTTAAGAGTTTTAGAAAGAATACTGAGGGAGAAATGTTGCTGTTTTACTGGAGACAACAGGGTTCTATCCATCCATCCATCCATCCATCCATCCATCCATCCATCCATCCCTGTGAACCCCTGTCGCTGGTTTACCAGAACCCCCTCCACCACTGTCCTCATGGTGGTCAAGGATTCTTTTCGGTTCCACTGCGGATCCCCGAGTCTGGTGAAGGCCATGAGGAAATCCACCATCAGCTCATACGTCTTCGTCTCCAGATCGCGTCCTCCGTCCGGGGGTGAGGACACCAAGCCCAGGACCCGCGGACGTTGTGTACCTGCCAGTCTGACCACCTCTGCGACGCCATTTTGACAAACACTGACGTCACAGTAGTTGAAGTTGACCACTTCAGCCCTAATGGTAACAGACTGCAGACGAGTACTCATGTTCTACTGGGAAACAGGTGGTCGGTACGAGGAAGACCTCCACCACAACAACTGGAGGAACGACAGAAGGAGACCAACTCTTCTTCTTCTTCTTCTTCTTCTTCTTCTTCTTCTTCTTCCTCCTCCAATGGCACAAATGACATCCAAGTTTCTCTAACAGACATTTTATGCTAAACAACATTCTAATTCTTGCAAAATTCCATATACACAAATGCAAATATTTTATTAAAAACAAAACCCAGATTTTACATTTTTGACATTGCGTTTCTTCATTTTGTCAAAGCCCTGAACGTCTTAAAAAAGGAAAATGCCAGAAAACAGTTTAATATGATTGGAAAATATGACTTACAAAAAAGCCCCAGACTCTGTTTAACTATATTTGTGTGACAAATTAGTTTTTTTGTTTTTTTTCTTTATTAATCCCAGTAGAAATTATTGTTTGTTATTAGAGATGCGACGATATGAAAATTTGACATCATGGTTATTGTGACCAAAATTATCAGGGTTGTTATTATTATCACAGTATTGTTGAAATGTGCTCAAAATGTTCAAAAAGTACTAATACACACACTGAAATAATTTAACCAAGTTGTATTTTGAAAAAACAAACAAATAAAACAAAACAAAATAAATAAACATGCACAATGTACTTTCTGTGGCAGAAATATTAAAATATGTGATTTTTGTGATTTAGTGATTTATTCCGAACATGCAATGAAATTTAACATATATGCACTTGCAAAACGTACATAATAACACAAATATAAAAAATCATAACAATCTTAGTCAGAAGAAAAGCACAATAATTCCATTTACATGCCCGAAAAGGGGTGGGAAAAAGTATAAGTTATTTAATCCCACCCCCTCTTCCTACAATATTATTAATAACATATGTCCCTCTTCCTTTTACATTACTCTTCTATATTTATATATCTATTCACACACACACATACACACGTACACACACACACATACACACGCACACACACACACACACACACACACACACACTCATTCATCCATATACACATATATACATTTATACATATACACACATACAAATACATGTATAATCTTTTACCAATGCCTTTCTTAGTTGTGCTGGTGAATAAATAAACAAATAATAACTAAGTCAAGGAAGGAAATATCTACATAAACAACAGTGAACATATGGTGACAATTACTAACCCTCTTCCCTATATATTGTGAAAAACATGTTCTTATGAGTGTTTTTGAATTGTCTTCTGTTTGAACATTCCTTGTGCTCCTCTCTCAGTCTATTCCAGACTTTAACACCACACACACATACGCTCAAACACTTTTCCTAGTAGTGTGCACCCTCTGAATTTTGAAATTAAATCTACCCCTTAAATTAGAACTCCCTTCCCTTTCAGTGAATAATTTCTGTATGTTTCCTGGTAGTAGATTATTTTGGCTTTGAATATGATTGTGTTGTTTGAAGTTCCATGATGTCTTTGAGTTTTAGTTACTTTGACTGTAAAAATAATGCATCTGTGTGATCTGTGGAACCTGCCTTGTGAATGATCCTTACTGCTTTCTTTTGTAGAATGATCAGTGGATAGATTGTACTGTTGTAGTTATTGCCCCAAACCTCTGCACAGTAACTTATATATGGCAGAACTACGGAACAGTAGAGAATGCGGAGTGATTTGTGATCCAGAACCTGTTTTGCTTTATTTAATACTGCTATGCTTCTTGATCATTTGGATCATATGTATCTTATATGTGGCTTCCAGCTGATCTGCTCATCTATTGTCAGCCCTAAGAATTTGATTTCTTCGACTCTATTGATCTTTACCCCATCTAGTTGAATCTGTATTGTTTTATCATTTCTGCAATTTCCAAACATAATTATTTTTGTTTTACCCAAATTTAGTGCTAGTTTATTAATATCAAACCACATTTTTGATTTAATCATTTCAATGTTTATATCTTCTACTAGGTGTTGTAGATCACTGTCCGAACAAAAAATATTGGTATCATCTGCAAATAAGACCAGCTTTAACGTACTTGACACTTTGCATAAAGCATTGATGTACAGAATAAACAGTTTTGGGTCCAACACTGACCCCTGGGGGACACCACAAGGAATGCTCAAACATGTTGAGTAATTGCCCAACTTCACAAACTGTTCCTGTCAAACAGATAACTCCTCCTCCAGTCCAGTACCCTTCCCTTGATGCCATACCATTCTAATTTCATGAGTAATATATTATGGTTAATTGTGTCAAAAGCTTTTTTTTTTATGTCTATTCCAGTTGTATACAGTTTCTATTCCAGTGAATTAATGATTTCTTCTGTTGACTCTATTAATGCCAGTGATGTTGATCTATTTGATCTGAAACCATTTTGACTTTCATGGAGTAATTTGTGTTTGTCCAGAAGTTTATCCAGCCGATTATTGAACAGTTTTTCTAATATTTTTGAGAACTGTGGGAGTAGTGAGACAGGTCTATAGTTTGTGAAGAGGTGCTTGGTACCAGACTTATGCAACGGAATGACTTTAGCTATTTCATTTTGCTTGGAACTGTACCAGTTTGAAATGATAAATTACAGATATATATTAAATGGTTGTGAAATTCCCTCAATTACATTCTTCACAATGAACATGTCAGTATCATCACAGTCAGCTGATTTTTTGTTCTTACATTTTAAAACCGTTTCACCCACCTCTCTCTCCTCTACTGCTGTGAGGAACATGGAGCTCAGATTTCTCTCTGTAACACCACATCTCAGTTCCTCTGATGTTCCTGAGTCAGGGATACTTTTAGCCACCTCAGGCCCAACATTAACAAAGAACTTATTAAAGCAATTAACCACCTCATTCATGTCCTGTTTCTCAGAATTATCTATCATCAAATATTTTGGGTAACTTTCTTGTCTTGAACCATTTTTTATAATACTATTTAGATTTTCCACATACCTTAACATTGTCTTATTATCATCTAGTAATTTATGATAATATTCTTTTTTAGATGTCTTATAATCGTTGTAGCTGTTTTATATGTTTTATATGCTTTTTCAGACTCTTTGGTTCTTTGTTTTATAAATTCTCTATAGAGTGTGTTTTTCTTTTTGCAAGCATTTTTTAATCTTTTAGTGATCCAAGGGGGATCTTGTTTTGTTTTTTTGTTACACAATTTTGTAGAACAGTTTTTATTATATAATACTTTGAATATTCTCATGAATTCATCATATGCACCATTTATGTTATCATTATTGTATACTGCATCCCACCTCTGTGCCATTAAGTCATTTTTAAATGCATTTATTGAATCTATTGTTCTCACCCTTTTATATTTTGGTTTTCTGTCTGATTGTTTGGATTTGTTGCTATTGTCATGAATTATAAATACTGGCAGATGGTCGCTGATGTCGCTGATTAATAGTCCACTTATTGTGCTGCTGAAGATGTCATTTGTGAGGATGTTGTCAATCAAAGTTGCACCATGGGAAGTTATTCTACTGGGTCTAGTGATTCTTGGGTACAAGTTCATACTGTATATTGTATTAATGAATTCATCTGTTATTTTGTGTCTGTTTGGATTCAGCAGGTCAATACTAAAGTCTCCACAGATATAGGTTGTCTTATGAGTTATTGTGGAGAACATTTCTTCTATCCAGTCCTTGAAGAATTCAATATTAGAACCCGGTGTCCTGTAGACACAGCTAATGATTATATTTTTATTTTCCCCATTGTTAATTTCTAATGAAATACATTCTAGCATATTATTAATAACCACTGACATTTTCACAACCACCCTAACATTCAAACTCTTGTCCACAAAGAATGCCACTCCTCCACCACCCTTGCTTTGCGATCCAAGTGTATGCATTCATATCCATCCAACTCAAAGTCTGCCCCTTTTTCCTTGTTTATCCATGTTTCAGTTACTGCAATTACACTGAATGACTGTGTGAACTGGCACAAGTAGTCCTTAATGTTCTCAGAGTTTGCATGCAAACTTCTGCTGTTTATATGCATGATTGAAAATTTGCCATCCTTATTGATGTGGTTCTACTGTTCCTCAGTGTAGTAGCAGCAGCAGCTATTGTCGACGTAGTTGAAGAAGTTATTGTCCAGGTCTATGTCCTGTAGATTGTGTTCTGTATATTGAAATGTGTGTAGCTCTAAACTGTCATGATTATGGATCCATCCATCCATCCATCCATCCATCCATCCATCCATCCATCCATTATCCACCGCTTATCCGGGGCCGGGTCGCGGGGCTAACAGTCTAAGCAGGTATGCCCAGACTTCCCTCTCACCAGACTCCTCCTCCAGCTCTTCCGGGGGGACCCCAAGGTGTTCCCAGGCCAGCTGAGAGACATAGTCTCTCCAACGTGTCCTGGGTCTTCCCCGAGGTCTCCTCCCGGTGGGACATGCCCAGAACACCTCCCCAGGGAGGCGTCCAGGAGGCATCTGAAACAGATGCCCGAGCCACCTCAGCTGGCTCCTCTCGACGCGGAAGAGCAGCGGCTCTACTCCGAGCTCCTCCCTGGTGACTGAGCTCCTCCCCCTATCCCTAAGGGTGCGCCCAGCCACCCGACGGAGGAAACTCATTTCGACCGCTTGTATCCGGGATCTTGTCCTTTCGGTCCTGACCCAAAGCTCATGACCATAGGTGAGGGTAGGAACGTAGACTGACCGGTAAATCGAGAGCTTCGCCTCTCGGCTCAGCTCCTTCTTCACCACAACCGACCGGTACAGCGACTGCATCACTGCAGACGCTGCACCCATCCGTCTGTCAATCTCACGCTCCATCCTTCCCTCACTCGTGAACAAGACCCCGAGATACTTAAACTCCTCCACTTGGGGCAAAGACTCCCCACCTACCTGGAGAGGGCAGACCACCTTTTTCCCGTCAAGAACCATGGCCTCAGATTTGGAGGTGCTGATCCTCATCCCGCTCGCTTCACACTCGGCTGCAAACCGCCCCAGGGCACGCTGAAGGTCCAGGTTCGATGAGGCCAACAGGACAACGTCATCTGCAAAAAGCAGAGATGAAATCCTGTGGTCCCCAAACCGGACCCCCTCCAGCCCTTGGCTGCGCCTAGAAATTCTGTCCATAAAAATTATGAACGGAACCGGTGACAAAGGGCAGTCCTGCCGGAGTCCAACATGCACCTGGAACAGGTCTCACTTACTGCCGGCAATGCGAACCAGGCTCCTGCTTTGGTCATACAAGGACCAGACTGCCCTTAACAAAGGGCCCCGGACCCCATACTCCCGAAGCACCCCCCACAGGATACCACGAGGGACACGGTCGAACGCCTTCTCCAGATCCACAAAACACATGTGGACTGGTTGGGCGAACTCCCATGAACCCTTGAGCACCCGATGGAGAGTATAGAGCTGGTCCAGCGTTCCACGACCGGGACGAAAACCGCATTGTTCCTCCTGGATCCGAGGTTCGACTATCGGTCGGATCCTCCTCTCCAGCACCCTGGAATAGACGTTCCCCGGGAGGCTGAGGAGTGTGATCCCCCTGTAGTAGAAGCACATCCTCCGGTCCCCTTTCTTAAAAAGGGGAACCACCATCTTGGTCTGCCAATCCAGGGGTACTGTCCCCGACTGCCACGCGATGTTACAGAGATGTTGTAATGTTGCACAGTGCCTCCTGGTGGTGGGTTTAGGGAATTATTTTAGTTTTAAAGTCCTCATTTTCTATTGGCTGTTGTGGTCACATGGTTAAGAGGCAGGATCAGAGCAGCCATCTTGTCACTTATATACCTGTGGCCATGTGCTCCAGAGGATCCTAAGTCAATCCATTGCATCCATCAATGTTGAGCCTTGGAGAAGCTTTGTGAGTGCATCTTGTTGGTAATGTTTGTACAGTTCATATTTTGTGTATATTGTATCAGTTTAGTTCATATTTGTTAACATTTTTAACTAGTTGCTAATAATTCATCTTTCAGTTTATATATATATGTAAGAACATGTTTTGTATCTTTCTTTTAGTTTCACAAGAAAGATGTCTTCTAACACTGTAAAATGCTGTGACAAGACAAACAGTAAAGAGCCTTAAATTTACTTCTACGTCTGTCATCATTCACCTTACAACTTTGAAGACCAGTGTTTAGCTGTCTGTCACTTCGTGTAGCCACACACGCAGGGGACAGAATAGACGTGTCAACCAAGACAGTCCCTGCACATCCAGAGACTTAAGGTACTCAGGGCAAATCTCATCCACCCCCGGTGCCCTGCCACCGAGGAGCTTGCCAACCACCTCGGTGACTTCAGCTTGGGTGATGGACGAGTCCACTTCTGAGACCTCAGCCTCTGCTTCTTCTATGGAAGACGTGGCAGTGGGATTGAGGAGATCCTCGAAGTACTCCTTCCACCGACCAACAACATCCCCAGTCGAGGTCAGCAGCTCCCCACTTCCACTGTAAACAGTGTTGGTGGCGCACTGCTTTTCCCTCCTGAGGCGCCGGATGGTTTGCCAGAATTTCCTCGAGGCCAACTGAAAGTCCTCC
Source organism: Sphaeramia orbicularis (assembly GCF_902148855.1). Lineage (NCBI taxonomy): Eukaryota > Metazoa > Chordata > Actinopteri > Kurtiformes > Apogonidae > Sphaeramia > Sphaeramia orbicularis. The sequence continues at coordinate 3,121,594 of NC_043976.1, forward strand.
TCCATGGCCTCCCCAAACTCCACCCAGACCCGAGTTTTTGCCTCCACAACCGCCCGAGCTTCAGCATGCTTGGCCTTCCGGTACCCATCAGCTGTCTCGGGAGTCCCACGGGCAAACAAGGCCCGATGAGACTCCTTCTTCAGCTTGACGGCATCCCTTACTTCCGGGGTCCACCACCAGGTTCGGGGATTGCCGCCACGACAGGCACCGGAGACCTTGCGACCACAGCTCTGAGCAGCCGCTTCGATCGGGGTTTAACCCGAAGCCCAGTAATGATAACATCATTCATCCTGGTGTACTGCTCGACATCCGCGACCTGGTTTTCCAGGTACGCGATCCGCTTATCTTCTTCTTCATTTCGGATGCGGAACGCCTTAACCTCTTCCACCAGATTCAAAATCCTTTTCTGCTGTAACCTAACAGCAGAAAAACTTCTTCTGCTAGAAAGTCAAGCGCTTTCTTGATTTCCTCAGTTTCCTCAGAGGACGTGGCCTTTCTCGGACCCATACTGTCAACACTTCCCACTACCCAGGGGTGAATTGGGATTGGGCCGTTCTCTCTGTGATTAGATCAGAAGTTCTGAAATCTCACCGTGGACCTGCTGCTCCATATTAACATCAAACATACAAATGTGCATTAAAGATGGCACCTTATGGACATAACAGGTATCTGCACTAGGGGTGGAAAAGATAGGATTTGATCAATAGCCATGCCATTGTTCATTCTGCCAATTCCTTATCAATTCTCCTTTTGAATCCTGATTGGTTTATGTCATTTCTAAAATTATACTGAATTAATTTTTAATGGCACAAGTGACATCCAAGTTTCTCTAACAGAATTTTTATGCCAAACAGCATTCTAATTCTTGCCAAATTCCATATACACAAATTAAAATATTTAATTAAATACAAAACTGAGATTTTACGTTTTTCAAATTGTTTTTTTTTTTTTTTGTCTCTTCTATGTCCTTTGTACCCCTTCCTGTAGTTATCTGTAAAAAGAATTTATGCCATGAATGTTTTGTACATTAAACTTGATGATAATAATAATTTAAAAAGACTTAATGTTTCTGAATTGACACCCCTACATAGTCACATGACCAAAACTGACTAAAAAGGAGGTTTAAACCTCAGTCCGTCTGATTCTAAACATGCAGAAGTCACTTTAAACTAAAAGAAATTACATTAAATGGACAGCGATGGACAATGGACAATAAATGGACAATTATATATATAATATTTATCTAAGAGCCAGGGGTGTCAAACATATGGCCTGTGGGCAAAACCCAGCCCACCAGAGACTCCAGTCCAGCCTGTGGGATGAATTCAATTTTCAAAGTCCAAATTTTACATTGAAAACATTAACAGTCAATGGTGACAAACTAATTTTAGCCCAATTTGGTCATAAGTGGGTCAGACAGGTAAAAATAATAGCAGAATAACTTGTAAATAATGACAGCTCCAAATTCCAAACTGCAAAATTTTAATAATATTCTGCCCATTACTAAATGTATTGTGTCTTTGTAGATTCACTGTCATCTGTAATGCACATGTATAAATAATAAGTTGAGGCATAATATTGTTAAAATTGTATGTATTTTTCAGGTTATTCATTATTTTTTGTGAAAGTAATGTTTTTAAATGTAGACATTTTAACATTTTCATAATTTAATTTGACTTTTTTTTTTGCACTAAAATAAGGACAAAAATCTGGGATTGTCAATATTTAAAGGGTATTTGTTAATTACTTTCCTGATCTGGCCCAGCTAAGGCCATACTGGGATGAATGTGGGACCTGGACTAAAATGAGTTTGACACCTGTGCTATAAACACCTCATATAAAAGTTTTTTTATAATGTCTGAAAGTGAATATGAGTTGAGAGATGGATGCAAATTTATGTTACAAAAAGCTAAATAAGAAGTTAAAAGAAGATGGATTTCTTTTAAAGGGGTTCAACTGTGGAATAGTGCTCATTTAAAACTTTAGCAGTGTACTTTATTTATGTTCAAAAAAGCATTATATGCATCTATATTTGAGAATTATGGCTATAATTGGAAAAAAGTTATATAAATATATATATATATATATATATATATATATATATATATATATATATATATATATATATATATATATTAGCAAGTGTAAGCCATAAAGTAGGTGGGCATTAATAACCTTTGCCTATGCCTGAGCCTTTTTCAGTCAAATTGTATTATTTCTCTCTTCTGCTGTTTTGAAATGCATTTATGACTGAAATAAACTATGAGCATAAGTTATCACTTATGTATTTTCTTTCATTCTATTTTAGCTTTTAATAACATCTTATTATCATCTGCAGGACAGTAATTTGTAAATAATTCATTATGTATAAACATGTATGATTATATACAGATGTCATCCTTGATAACACACTCTCATTCCAATCTCATATTAATAACATTACCCGTTTAGCCTATTTCCACCTACGCAATATCTCCCATCTCCGTCCATCCCTCTCCCCTAACAATACTGCAGTTCTGGTCCATAGCCTGGTCACATCCCGCCTAGATTACTGTAACTCCCTTTTATTTGGTTTACCGGACAAATCTCTTCATAAACTGCAACTGGTTCAAAACTCTGCCGCACGTATCATCACCAGAACCCCTTCCATGAGTCACAGAACACCTGTCCTGCAGCAGCTCCACTGGCTTCCTGTTAAATCTCACATCATATATAAAATTCTACTTCTTACCTTCAAGGCCATAAACCACCTCACCCCTCAGTACCTCAGGAACCTCCTCAACATAAACATTCCCACCCGCAGTCTCAGGTCATCTTCATCTGTCCAACTCACCCTCCCACCTGCCCGCTTGACTAACATGGGGTCCAGAGCTTTCAGCCGCTCAGCCCCCCCCCCCCCTCTGGAATGCCCTCCCAGAACACATAAAAAACTCTGATTCTACTACCACCTTCAAATCCCAGCTCAAGACTTATTTATTCAGACAGGCCGACTCAATTCCATAATTTCACTTTTATCTACTGCCATTTTATGTACCTGTGTGTTTTATATATGTATATATGTAATTTTAATTGTGTTTTATTTATTTTTAACAACTTTGTGCGGTGACCTTGAGTGTCCTGAAAGGCGCCTATAAATAAAATGTATTATTATTATTATTATTAGATATATGCATACATCACATACACATATTGTATTGTGCTAGTCCAGGGGTCTCAAACTCATTTTCTTTCAGGGGCCACATTCAGCCCAGTTTGATCACCAGTGGGCCGTACCAGTCAAATAATAGCAGAATAGCCTTGAAATAATGACAACTCCAAATTTTTTATATGCAAAAAGTAACATTAAATTATGAAAACATGGACATTTAAGCAACTATCCAAACAAAAAAGATGTGAATAACCTGAAAAAACTGAAATTTCTGAAGAAAAATAAGAAGAAATAATAAGAAAATTGATCAATATTAGGCCTCAACTTATGATTTCTACGTGTGCATTACAGATCAGATCTACCAAGACACAAAACAGGCAGAATATTGTTAAAATTGCACTTATTTTTCTTTAGACATGTCAGGTTGTTCATATTTGTTCAGGTTATTGACATTTTATTGTTAAAGGATATCAGAATTTAATGTTTTTTGCAATAAATCAAAGAGAAAAAATTGGTGTTGCCATTATTTACAGGCATGATGTCATATTATTTTTTTCACATTAAACCAAGAAGAAAATTTGGAGTCATTATTTCTAGGTTATTATGCTATTATTTTCGAGTTTGAGGCCCTTGACTATTAGTATCCTCTGCAAATTCATCCCGCGGGCCAGATTGGAACCTTTGGCAGACCGGTTTTGGCCCCTGGGCTGCATGTTTGACACCTGTGTGCTAGTCTAACATTAGGTAGTGTCAATGTCAATGTGCTATCAAATTAAACTGTCACATTTTATTAAGTTAACATGTTATGACCAGTGATCAGAAGGTCAAAATACTGTGAAGACATCTGGTCTTAAAACATATTTATTATATGGATTACAACACTACATATATGTTTGTAAGAAACTTTTCACATTCTACAGTGATGCTAATCCATTTTCTTTCTAAGGTGACAGAGACGGGTGAGGTGTTCATATCAACAGGAAACATGTAGTAGCATTTGAGTTCCAGGAAATGCAGAGGGGAGGGGCCTGAGGTGAGGGCCAGTGAGAGGAGACTCCATTTTAATTTGAAAACAGACGACGTCTGCTTCAGGGTGAGTCTGACATTCACATTATTTTCTATCCAGAGTGTCTGAGTGGCTTTTCTTAGTGTTGACTGTAACAGAAAACTTGATGGATGACCTTCAGGTGGAGTGTGGACCAGGTTTACTGGACTCTGAGTTCACTGTGTTACTTCCTGTTGTGAACACAGTGTTTCTGTGATGTAAACTCACAGTAGTTTTGCTGGTTCTCCTTTCAAACCGACTGAAGTTCACAATATGGATGAAGATCTGGACGGAGCAGATGGAAACAGGGGTTTGTCCACAGAGGATCCTCCAGAAGGCAGTGATGAACCAGGACCCTCAGAGCTACAGTGAGTCCACTGAAACCCACTTTTACTGTTGGACATGATGTGGTGAAGGACAGTAGACAGAAAAGAGGAGGTTCTGTCACAGGGAATGAGTTCACTTTAAAAACCACTCCTTCAGACTGAATCCAAATCCATGTCAGTGATGGACGGGGGGGGGGGGGGGGGGGGGGGGGGCTCCTGAACCTCCTGTAACTGATGTGGAGGCTTTTCTCTCATGCCCACAGGCTTAAAAGTTTTGATTCGACATACAGAGAGAAGCTTTTTATTTCACTAATAACACACTTCACTGATGAACACACAAACACCCACCCAGGCCTCTGTGTGGACCAAGAGCCACTTCAGATTCATGAGTGCTGCACTTCCTTACATAAATTCTTAGTTTCGATTTCAGAAGACAGACTCTTGTAACAAAGGCTACTTTTCTACTTTGATCTGATGATTGTGATTAAAAATACGCACCGACAGTAGGCCACAGTGGGACTAGATTATGTGTGCCTGAACCGCATTCAATTTACCAACCTCCACAGTAGGGATCAACCAATAATTGGCCGGACCGATTATCGGCGCTGATATTCTGCATTTTGACACATATTGGCATCTGCCTTTTTTTTTTTTTTTTTTTTTTTTGTTTAAATCTGACAGCCGAAAAGAGATCAGTTTCAAACTGGGTTATTCTGGCTCTGATGCAGCTGCACCTCTCTCAGTTCACGGAAGTGAAAGTGAAACTTAACACTCCTTTACCTTTTCCCTACATGTCACTGGTGCAGGACAGGTTCAGATTGTGATTAAAAGCAAATGCCAAGGTCTGACAGTGAAATAATCCTGGTGGGGGTGTGCTGGGGGGGTCAGCCGGTTTCCCTCATACTTATAATACTATGGGGGGGGGTCGGCTGCTTTCCCTCATAATACCATTGGAGTTTAACTTTATAAGAGATGCTGCTGAACCTGGGAACTCCCTGTACTTTTTGTTTTTGTTTGAACTTAAAACAAACACAAGTGAAAGATAAAATACCATTCAGTTACATTGAAATTTGGAAAACTTTATTTACTGTAGAAAACTTTTTGGAGCTATTTATTTGTTTAATTTGTCATTTAACTTATAAGACATGCTGCTGAACCTGGGAGCTCCCTGCACTTTTTGTTAGAATTTTGAAACAAAGATCTCTATTGTCTAAGATTAAAAAAATCTTTAACATGTTGCAAATCTGAAAAGCTGTTTAATAAACATATACTTAAAGGCATTTAAAGTTTAAATGAAGTTAAGTGTTGGAGTTTGCATTATTCAATATTTTGACACCAGTATTTTCACTTTTACTGCAAATGAATATTGGCTCCAAATATTGGTTATCTGCCTCCTTGACTACTAATAATCTGTATTGGTCCTGAAAAAAACATATTGGTCGATCCCTACCCCTACTGCCTCCCCCACCTCTAAATGAATCCGGCGCGCGTTGCTGTGCATCCACCTGTTGGACTTCTGACATGATTCATTGTGTTTGTTGATTCCAGAGATCAGTCTGACAGACTCAGATCAGAGTCCCCAGAGACCGCCTTTAAGTCTATGAAGAGAAACCGGTCTAAAGACAGACCTCCAGATTCTAGACCTGAACCGGAACCCTTCGAACACAAAGTAAGACACTGTTTAGACTCTAAAATGATCTGCAGGGACATTATCTGGCATAAAACATCAAAAACAAAACCACATCCATGTGTTTTCTCTGTAGGTTCAGATCAGCGTCTCCAGAGTCCAGCTGTCTGTTCATGAGGAGCAACTGGTCTAAAGGTGACCCTCCATGCTGTAGTCCTGAACCTGAACCTGAACCTTCAGACACACAGAGCACTGGACGACGGTTCGTGCCTTAAGTTCACTTTCCATGGTTTATTGTTGAGAAGTTGTTCGTCTGTAGTGGTCAATCAATCAATCAATCAATCAATCAATCTTTATTTATATAGCACTTTTCATACATTTACGGTGTAGCACAAAGTGCTTTACATATAAGTTTAAAATCAGTACCACCCACCCGCCCAACCGCTCACACACACACACACCCCCACAAGCACAGACATACTTAAAAAGACTAACTGAGCATGAGAGGACCAGGAAGTGAAAGTAAAAGAGTAAAAGAGGGGGCGCTGTCTCAGGGAGCCATCCGCACCAGGAGGCAGCTGTCGATCCCGGGAACCAGGCGCCAGCGACACAGCACCGCATCCCAACCAGTGAGAGAGGGCCAACTGCCACCACATTGCGGCAGCAGGGACCCCCACCCACCCGAAACGAGAAGACCCCAGTGAAAGAAGGCGCCACAGCTACCAGAGTTCATAGCCGCCGCCCCCCCCCCCCCCCCCCCCCCCCGCACGGAGGGATCCCTCTGATGAAACACTGGAAAATATAGATAAGAAACATTAAAAGATATAAAGAAAGAATCTAAATGTAAGACACAAATATAGATATAATATAAATATTAAACATTAAGATGATAAAACAGAAGCATTGGTTAAAAGAATCCTAAGTGTAAGACATATATATAAATATAATATAAATATTAAACATTAAGATGATAAACAGAAGCATTGGTTAAAAGAATCTAGTGTAAGGACATATATAAATATAATATAAATATTAAACATTAAAATGATAATACAGAAGCATTGTAGCAATGTAAGTAGTGGTGTCAGGTCGTCCTGTTTCAGTGACGACTGCAGGTAAAATGGACTGAATCAGTCATTTGTTGAATTAAAACTCAGGCGGACGCTTCATCCAGGTGTTGTGTTGTGTTTGAAGCCATTTTGGTTTCTTGTGTCTGATGAACCCTTAGCCAGTCACTGCTGATGTTGTGTTGTTAAAGAATGTGTTAATGTCCACAGAGACAGGAAGAGGACACCTGGTCCTGAAGTGGACCCGGCGTCCAGCTGGGGACACGGGTTCTGCAGACAGTGCATCACTTCATATCGGGACCAGTTTGGTTCAGCAGGAGACTCGTCCTGTCCCCAGTGTGAAGAAACACCCAGAACCAGAACTGGACCACAGATGGACAGCGCTGTACAAAGTAAGACTGGACATAGATCTTAACAGGTCTTCAGTTCTGAAAGTAGAACAAATGTCAAGCAGTGACTTATCATTTCACCACAAATTAGACCTGCATTTACCTTTTAGCTGCAATTAGACCTTGCAGCTGTTCTTAGAAAATAGAATTAAAATTTAGTTGTGGTATAGAAAGAAAGGAAGAACATTTTGTTCACAGAAAAAAAGTTTGTCACTTTGTCTTACAATCAGGCCCGGACTGGCTAATCGGGAGGACCGGGACAATTCCCGGTGGGCCGGTATAATATTTGGGCCGCGAGGGCCGGAGTTCACTTTAAATATGTATTTAATATTTTATTTATTATTTATTTTTGGGGGCCGGTGTTCAGTCATAGCACTGAGTTGATCACATAATCTGCAGCCGCTGTTCCTGGGCCCCACCCCCTCTACTAGCAAACTGTTTTCTTCCTCTTTTTTTTGCGGACACACCGTGACCTGGCGTAACATGTCCTTGCATACGGTTAGTAGCTCTGTACTGTAGCTGTGGAGCACAGACCATCTGTGCTCTGTAGGCTGTGGATGGTCAGCTGTGTTTGCTGTTTGAAACATGGAGAATAGAAAGAGCAAGGGTGGTGTGGAGAAGGAAGAATGAAAAAGAGGAAAGCTCTGGAAGCAAACGCAGCCAAATGTGACAAAATCTGCAACTTTTTCACAAAAACCACCTCCGGTTGGAAACAACTAATGAGGACGATGAACCGGGTAAAGCACCTTTAAAGTGAGTTAATTACGGAGTCAGTGAATTGTGTGGCATTGTGACGTGGAACATAAGGTTCCGTCATTTAAATAATAGTCTGATGCGAGGCCACAGAAGTGGGAAACTTTGTCTTGTAGCTCCTCAGAGTCAGAAAGCAGATCCAGCAGCAGACAGCAGCCATGAGCCCACAAGTCCAGAGTGGGCAGGTAGGACTGCTCAGAGAGGGAAGAGGATTAGAAGAACTAGGCTCCAATGAAGAGTATGGTGTAGGCCTGTTCAGTATGAAAGGTATCTGAGATGGTTCTGCACTACATGAATGAAACTGACACCAAGGCTTTGGAAACAGAAGGTTTGTGCTGAGAATTCAGAGCATTTAAACTGTGCTTTAGTGTCAGAAGCAGAGCCAGGAGCCAGTAGTGATGAGGGGATTGTTCCTGTCAGGATGGAAGGAAAAGGTGAGCTGTTGGAACAGACTGTGAACAAGCAGTAGTTCCACTAAAACCACTGTCTAGACCCAAACCATAGTCCTGACCTGTTTTATTTTTATCATTAACAGTGAGACAGTAAATACACAAAGCCCACAACTGAAAGGCAACAGCATAAAGTCATATTAAATAAACCTGCATATTTAGCCAGTGTAAAGATCTGAACTGGTTCAGTAAGTCCAAATGTCTGTAGATGTTATTTTTTATTGTGATCCAGGTGCAGGAGAGTCTAGAGAAACTGGAGGAAGTGTGAAAGGGAGAGCAGAGTCTACTGATGACAGAGGAGCAGCTCAGCAGCACAACCTGAACCACTAATGACACACATGAACAGGAGTCTGCTGTTAGCTTTGACTGCTTTGCTCACCCTCAGTCACAGGATACACATATTTTTTTCTTATCATCCTCATCAAACCCCTAATATCACTAAACCAAAAGTTTTCAATAGCAAAGATGGAACAAACTGCAAGTAAGTTGTGATGGAAATCTTTTGTTGCAGAGGATACCAAAATAATAGTTATTAGAAAGTGCAGCAAGCTTTATTTGTTTTTGGTTTTTTTTTTATTTTTAATATTTTTATACTTCCATTTCATTTCAAACATTTTAAAGGTTTGAAAAATGTTAACACTTATAAGAACAAAAATATAGATTCTGTTATTGTTGTGTTGTGAGGAATAATAATGTTGGAGATGTGGATGTGCACTCACTGTTGAAATAAATCCACATTGTGAAGAAACCTTTACTTGCGCTGAATTGGAAATATTTTAGAAAATACACTGAATTAGAAGGCTTTGCAGAACAGTGTGTAGACCTAACATGTAAGGTTAGAATTGCATGATTTTAATAATAATTGGTCGTGATCTAAAGTGGGCCGGTCTGAGGTATGAACTCCAGGGCTGAAAATGAGTCTCAGTCCGGCCCTGCTTACAATTATAACATTTTGAGTTGATGAGATGAACATTATTCATCCTCTAAAGCCGCGTTTCCACTACAGGTACTGACTTGACTTGACTGGACTCAGGAACAAGGTACTATTCCTGGAGAACGTTTCCATTACAGGATACTACTGACTTTAGAGTACCTTGTCGTCATAGTGATGCTGCGCGTAACTCCATACGTCTGTTCAGAGAGTTGCTGATAAACTCACTCGTTGCATTCTGTTCCATCAAGCTCACGCTCAATCTTTTCATTGTCCACCAGTGGCGATTTCTCACAGACTGCAAGGGAAGCCTGGCTTCCCTTAAAATTACGAAAATTAAATGGTTAATATGTTCGGTTGTGTTGACATTTTATTGACGACAAATGTGTTAGAACACGTTCATCTCAAAGATGAGTTCGTTCAGAATCAGCTTTATCACAAATCAACGGACGCGATGTTGTTCACTTCTCCTCCATTCCTGTTGCGCTGTTTTCTCCTCCATCTCTGCTCAGTGCATTTGTCCGTAGACGCCGGGCGTCTCTGGGCTTCAATGGGACTGAGTGGAACAGTTTTTTTCATTGCCTCAAAACTGGACGGTAATTGGATAAATGCCACAATGTTGTCCCGCCCCCGGACGCCGGGCGTCTCTGGGGGTGAATGGAGCTGTGGGCGGAGCTCAGCTGAGCTGGACGCCAGAATCCCATGTGCTGATTGGAGGATCAGTGGAAAGGCTGAATCCCGTTTGATTGACAGCTGTTTTCAGATCTACTCCTTCACTGACACAGTTCAGTTTAGTACCACCGCGCCTTCTGCTGTGAAACCACTACGAAATTACTCGTTCATTTCTTGCACTGTAAATAAAACACACTCATTGTACTTCCTAGTTTCAATTTAACATAATTTCAGCGTTTTCTTGTTTCAGTTCCATAATTTAATCATTTCTTGTTCGAGTTTAATATTGTTTTATAGATAGTTAAATCAATCAAACTGTCGGCTAGGTCGCAGTGAAAGGAACATCTCTTGTTTAAAAAGGCTGAAGTCTTACACCCACAACACACTGGGCTAAGGTCGTCTGAGCAGCCCAGCTCTGCTGGACATTGAGAGGACACTGGTCCAGTCCCTGGAAAAGACGCCTACTTGGTACGATAAGGTCACTGAGCATTTTCTTAAAAAAGAACAGAGGGCCGAATGTATGTTTAAATAACTTGACTTGTTTTTTTGTTGGTTTTTTTTATGTAAGCCGACAATGAGATTCCCCTGTCTGAAAGACGAGCAGCCGCCACTGTTGTCCACCAAGTACAGAAGTGTCTGAACCTCTTCGACCAACCATGGTGTAGTTTTGTGGGCTGTCATCATGGATTAGCCTACCAGTATATTTACTGACAACTTCCGAATGTGCTTTTTTAAAAATGGCAGGTCACGCATTGGTGACGCAATGACAATTCTCTGACCAATCAGTGGTCTGCAGTGTTTGCACGTCACATTTTAGTGTCTCTTTACTCATTTTGGAACCATGGCCGAGCAAATACTAAAAAAATAGTACCAGGTACCAGGTACCAGATTCCAGGTTCTTTTACATAATAGAAACACAAAAAGGCCGAGTCAAGTCGAATCAAGCCGGTACCATGTAGTGGAAACACAACATAAGGGAAATTTAGTTAGAAAAGTACTCAGTAAGTCAGGTCAAGTAAATTGTCTAGTTTAATCTTCAGTCAAACCTCCATTGATTGTGGTGTTGTAGAGTATCATGCAGTCAGGGTTATGGATCTTCTGTAATGTAAGCGCAAAGACACACCAACCCGACTGCCGATCATCACCAGAAACGGTAGCCTGATTCATCAGCTGGCTCTTGTCTCCCTGACACAGTCCAAAAAGTGTGAAGAATATACCAAATCAACTACCGATTCGAACGTACGTTCTGCGCTTGTGCAAGATGTAAAACTGGAAGTGACGGAACATCTCTGTAGACCAAAACCCAGAGCTCGCTGTCATCAGTCATTGTTGTCAGAGTGTTGAGTCGTCCAGAAGGGTTAGTGTTGTAGTCGTTGAACAGATGGTTAGTAATAAGAAGATACTGGTGTTGTCAGCTCTAGGGCTTCTTCTAGTGGAAGAAGAAAGATGTCGTAGGCAAAAACCGAGGAGAAATCGCACTACGCACCAATGCTAACAGTGTTCACTTCATGGAATGAATGAAGTTCATAATCAACACTGATTGTCACTCATTCAGATCTGATCTGAGCAGTGAATGGACTATTCTAGAAGACAATAATAGTGTGCAGTACCTTGGCAGAGCTGGATTCACATGGAAACTTCTGCTTCACTCATTCACTAGTCCAGGCCTATCCCTCCACCAATCAGATTGGTCTGACTGAATGACGAGTGGTGGTAGTGGACGATTACACATGTTGAATCGGCCAAAAAGACTGGAGACGACATTAACGACGGCTGATTGTACAGAACACACCAAACACACTCATGTCACTGACCTTGTCAGACTGTCCAATGACGTCTGACCACCGAAAATCAGGTCGGTGTGTCTTCGCCTTAAGTGGACAGTATGTGGTCCTAGTGTGGGAGTGGATGTAGGTGATGTAGTGATGATGCACCCTTATGGAGGATGTAGGTATAATCTAAAGGTGGATTAACAACAATATGAGGATAGAGCTGCTGCTGATGTGGAAGGAGACTGAGTGGGTGTGGTGGAACCAGCTGTGAGTCAAACCTGTTGAAGAGGTGGTGGAGTTCATGGTCTCAGTCCACATCACCCACTGTTGCCTGGGCATTCTTCTTCTTGTAGCCAGTAATGTTATGAAGTCCCTTCCACACATTTCTGATGGTGTTGAGCTGCAGCTTCCTTTCCACTTTGTTTTTGTAGACTGTCTGGGCTTGATTCAGTCTCCTGCTCAAGTTGCAGATATCTGAGACTTACTCAGTCACCAACAGGAGGTGTATTTTGGTTGAGTATTGCTGATGTCATTGGCGATCCAGGGTTTGTAAATGAGGAAAAATCTTAGTCTTTGTAGGTGTAACAGTATCACTGAAAAAGTTGAATGGATCAGTAATTCATTCAATTATTTTGTGATGTTTTTTATCATCTGTTTCCAGAAATACATTCCAGTCTTTCAAAACAGTCACTGAGAGCCTCAGTAGCCCACGTTGTCCATTTCCAGACAGTTCAAGTAGTTGCAGGGTATTGCAGTCCTGTTATAAACCTTGTGTGGCTTTATAACAGGACTCCAGAAAAAATCATGGAGTGATGGGATCTGTCCTGTAGGGAAATGGTTGGAAAGTGATTAAACAACTCAGAATGAAAGCAAGCATATCTACACAGAAGTCTGGAGTGGTATTACTCTACGTCACATTAAAACACATGAGGCTGATTGTGGTTGTTCACTAGTGCCTCCACAGGGCTGACTTTCCAAATGAGGACTGTAACTCTCTGGTTTTCTCATAATTTGAATATGCAGTTAGATGAAGATATGTGAGCCATCAAGATCTGTCAACTGCAGACTGTCAGGGTTATGTAAAACTGTCTTGTAATTACAACTGGTGCATGTCTGGGTGTGTGTTATGCCCTCATTAGTACAAGATGTCAAGAGTTTTGTGTTTGGAGGCCGTTATTCTCAGTATGGGGTCCAAAGAGCAGGGACCAAACAGGATGAAAATTCTGCACCTGTCCAAGCATTTCTTGACCCAATTTTACTTACAGTGTTTGTATTTTGTGTTTTCAGATGAACATAAGCTCAGTCTGAGGAGCAGATGTGAATGTGTGACTGAAGGAACAGATGAAGCAGGAGGTAAAACCCATCTAAACCGGATCTACACTGAGCTCTACATCTTAGAGGGACAGAGTGAAGATGTTCATACCCAACATGAGGTGAGGACGCTGGAGACAGCTTCCAAGAAGAAGATCATCCATGACAAACCCATCAGGTGTCAGGACATCTTCAAAGCCCTACCCGACCAGCAGAAACCCATCAGAGTGGTTCTGACCAACGGCGTGGCTGGAGTTGGAAAAACCTTCTCGGTGCTGAAGTTCACTCTGGACTGGGCCGAGGGTTTAGAAAACCAGGACGTCAGTCTGGTGGTTCTGCTGTCCTTCAGAGAGCTGAACCTGGTCAGAGATGAGCAGTACAGTCTGCTGACGCTGCTCCATGTTTTCCATCCAACATTACAGAAGGTCACAGCAGAGCAGATCAACGTCTGCAAACTTCTGTTCATCTTCGACAGCCTGGATGAAAGCAGACTTTCACTGGATTTCAACGACTGTGAGGTGGTTTCAGACGTCACACAGAAGAAACCAGTCAACGTCCTGTTGACCAACCTCATCAAGGGGAACCTGCTTCCATCAGCTCTCATCTGGATAACTTCCAGACCTGCAGCAGCCAATCAGATCCCCCCTTCATGTGTCGACAGGGTAACAGAAGTCCAAGGCTTCAGTGATGACCAGAAGGAGGAGTATTTCAGGAGGAGATCCAGTGATGAAGATCTGTCCAAGACAATCATCTCACACATCAAGAAATCCAGGAGCCTCCACATCATGTGTCAAATTCCACTCTTCTGCTGGATCAGTTCTATGGTTCTGGAGCACATGTTGACTTCAGACCAGAGAGGAGATCTGCCCAAGACCCTGACCAACCTGTACTCACACTTCATCATGGTCCAGACAAAGAGGAAGAAGAAGAAGTATGAAAAAGGACATGAGACAAGTCCAGAGGAGCTGACAGAGGCTGACCGGGAAGTTCTTCTGAAGTTGGGAAGATTGGCATTTGAACAAATGATGAAAGGAAACATCATGTTCTACCAAGAACACCTGGATCAGTCTGGTCTCGACGTCACAGAGGCCTTGGTGTACTCAGGAGTTTGTACAGAGATCTTCAAAAAAAGGAGTGTGATCTTCAAGAAAACAGTCTACAGCTTTGTTCATCTGAGTGTTCAGGAGTTTCTGGCTGCAGTCTACATCTACCACTGTTACAACACCAACAACACAGAGGTACTGAGGAGGTTTCTGGGACAATGGGACCATAATTCAACCCTCGATGTCTTCCTGAGAGAAGCCATCAAAAAATCCCTCAAAAGTGAAAATGGTCACCTGGACCTTTTGGTTCGTTTCCTTCATGGTCTTTGTCTGGAGTCCAACCAGAGAGTTTTAGGAGATCTGCTGGGTCCAACAGAGATCAGCAAAAAGAAAACACAGAGAGTCATCAACAACCTGAAGGAGATGAACACTAAGGATGTCTCTCCTGACCGAAGCATCAACATCTTCCACTGTCTGACGGAGATGAACGATCAAACAGTCCATCAGGAGATCCAAGAGTTCCTGAAGTCAGAGAACAGATCAGAGAAGGAACTCTCTGAGATCCAGTGTTCAGCTCTGGCCTACATGCTGCAGATGTCAGAGGAGGTTCTGGATGAGTTGGACCTTGAGAAGTACAACACGTCATTGGATGGAAGACGGCGACTGATTCCAGCTGTGAGGAACTGCAGAAAGGCTGAGTAAGAACTGATGTGAACATATACACACACACACACTATAAAATGTGTTTCAGTAATGTGGTGTTACAATAAGCCATCTTCAGACAAATTAAATCAATATTTTTGTAATTGTTCATATTATTAAATCTTTGTCTACAGACTTTCTAACTGTTGGCTCTTGGAGCTTCACTGTGACGTTGTGGCCTCAGCTTTGAGGTCCAATCCCTCGCATCTGATGAATCTTGACCTGAGTAAAAACTATGACCTAATGGATTCAGGAGTGAAGCGACTCTGTTTTGGACTGGAGAGTCCAAACTGCACACTAGAGACTCTGAGGTCAGTTCACAGGATGGAAAATGATATTATGATTTTTTTAATGGGTTTTTGTGTGCGTGCTATGTCTCAGGAATTGTACACAATAAATGTGATCATCTGCCACTACAAATGATTCAACCTTTTATTTAAAAAAAAAAAAAAAGTAATTGCTAAGTGGTTGTGGAGTTAGTGCACAATTAATGAGTATGTGAGACTGAAATCTAATCAACAGAATCTCCTTTAGTTTTATTTCTTTGGTTTTGTCTACATGCACTACATGAACTTTGCATACTAATCTAAACTTATGAGTGTGTTTTTCAAGTCTTACTACCGATTATTAATGTTAGCAACAAAATATATTAATCAATAAACAATCACAAGGCCAATGATTTTAGGTAAACTTCATTGATTAGGACATAATAATGTTGAGCTGCACATTGAAATCAGAATGGACTCATGAAGGGGTTTTAATCTACATCATTTATTCTTTGTTCAGTTTGAGCGGCTGCAGTTTGTCTGAGAACAGCTGTTCTTCTCTGGCTTTGGCTCTGAGGTCCAATCCCTCCCATCTCAGACAGTTAGATCTCAGTGAAAATGTGAAGCTGCAGGATTCTGGAGTGAAGTGGCTGTGTGAATTTCTGTGCTGTGTGGACTGTAAACTGCAGGTTTTGAGGTCAGTTTACTGGTACTGTCACAATTATTTGTATGATAATTGATTACCATCTCTAAATTTCAATACTGTGACTGCTAAAATTGTCTCAGCATCATGTTTCTTTTGTGATGTATATCTGTTTTGGACTCTGCAAAATCACTTGAGTAACTTTGGGTAAAGCTCTGTAAGACATAATAATGTTGAGCTTTGCATTTAGAAGTTGAATACATCTAATGGGATTATAGGAGTTTAATGTACAGTATATCATTTATTCTGATTTCAGATTGAGTGACTGCAGTTTGTCAGAGATCAGCTGTTCTTCTCTGGCCTCGGCTCTGAAGTCCAACCCCTCCCATCTCAGAGAACTAGATCTCAGTAAAAATGAAGAGCTGCACGACTCAGGAGTGAAGGAGCTGCGTCATTTTCTGCAGAATCCAGACTGTGAACTACAGATTCTGAGGTCAGTTTTCTGTTTGTATTACAGAGTTTTATGAGCAACTGAACTTAATGCATGCAATATACAACCCTATCTATCTATCTATCTATCTATCTATCTATCTATCTATCTATCTATCTATCTATCTATCTATCTATCTATCTATCTATCTATCTATCTATCTATCTATCTATCTATCTATCTATCTATCTATCTATCTACCTACCTACCTACCTACCTACCTACCTACCTACCTATGAGACTGGTCTGGTACTTTGTTACTTAACCTTGACAAGCAGGAGGTAGTTGAGTTCCCCTAGGACTTCATGATTTTCTCTCTCAAGTCAGCTCCCTTTGTGTTAAGCTTTGTGGTTGATGATGAAACCATGCCCAAGCTTACCTTTTGTCCCGGCTCCCCCTTGCTGTAGCATCTTTGTGCCTTGGATGATCTCATCAATTTCTTACAGTGATAGCAACTTCTTTCTTCTGATATTCAGTCACTGAGGTAGTACCTGGTTCTCAGTCAGTGAAGGGAGGGGGGGTTGAAGCAACCATTTCTCCCACATTCTCTGCATATGCCCCCTCTCACTGGGGTTGCTATCGTAGTAGCACTCCATCAGCATGATGTTCTCCTGCGCTACTCCTTAAGAGTCTTTTCCAGTTGCCTATGGAGGCCAACTCAACACCAGCTGTGCAGGTGAGCATCAAATGCAGTATGAACAAAGGAGATGCTCTGTCTCCCCCCCCGCTGTTCTGCATAGGCCTAAACCCCCTCAGCCAGATCATCTCAAAGAGTGGCTTTGGGTACCGTTTCCGATGTGGAACAACCATCAGTTGCCTCCTCTACATGTTGACATCAAGCTGTATGCCAAGAATGAGCGTGACATTGACTCCCTGATCCACCTCACTGGGATCTACAGCAGAGACATCGGGATGTCATTCAGACGAGATAAACATGGGCGGATGATAACTAGAAGAGGAAAGGTGATCACAACTGAAGGGGTTGAACTACCTGAAGGGAACATTACAGACGTGCAGGACAGTTACAAATACCTGGGGATCCCACAGGCAAATGGTAATCATGAGGAGGCAGCTCGGAGGTCAGAGGTCACAGCCAAATACCTACAGAGGGTAAAGCAGGTCCTGAAAAGTCAGCTGAACAGCAAAAATAAGGTCCAAGCCATTAACACCCATGCCCTACCAGTGATCAGATACCCCACTGATATAATATCCTGGAGATCCACTGGAAGAGATACAAGAACTGATATCAAGACAAGGAAGCTCCTTACCATGGATGGAGGGATTCACGCTAAGTCCAACATCCTCAGGCTGTACACAAAGAGAAAGGCGGGGGGCCGAGGACTAGTAAGAGTCAGAACTACTGTCCAAGAGGAAACGGCAAACCTCCAGGAATATGTCAAGAAGATGGCCCCAAGGACCAACTGCTGAGTGAATGCCTCAGGCAACAAAAGCCCAGTAAGGATGAGGAGCCAGTGGGGCTATCATGGAAGGACAAGCCCCTGCATGGCATGGACCACTGACAAACTGAGGAAGTGGCTGATATTGAGAAAACATACAAGTGGATGATAAAGGCTAGACTGAAAGACAGCACAGAGGCACTACTCATGGACAAGAACAGGCCCTGAACACCAGAGCAATGGAGGCCAGGGTCTACCACACCAGACTAGACCCCAGGTGTAGTTCTACCACACCAGACTAAACCCCAGGTGTAGTTCTACCACACCAGACAAGACCCCAGGTGTAGGTCTACCACACCAGACTAAACCCCAGGTGTAGGTCTACCACACCAGACAAGACCCCAGGTGTAGGTCTACCACAAGAGACAAGACCCAAGGTGTAGGTCTACCACACCAGACTAGACCCCAGGTGTAGTTCTACCACACCAGACTAAACCCCAGGTGTAGGTCTACCACACCAGACAAGACCCCAGGTGTAGGTCTACCACACCAGACAAGACCCCAGGTGTAGGTCTACCACAAGAGACAAGACCCCATGTGTAGGTCTACCACACCAGACTAAACCCCAGGTGTAGGTCTACCACACCAGACTAGACCCCAGGTGTAGGTCTACCACACCAGACTAGACCCCAGGTGTAAGTCTACCACACCAGACAAGACCCCATGTGTAGGTCTACCACACCAGACTAGACCCCAGGTGTAAGTCTACCACACCAGACTAGACCCCATGTGTAGGTCTACCACACCAGACTAGACCCCAGGTGTAAGTCTACCACACCAGACTAGACCCCAGGTGTAAGTCTACCACACCAGACTAGACCCCATGTGTAGGTCTACCACACCAGACTAGACCCCAGGTGTAAGTCTACCACACCAGACTAAACCCCAGGTGTAGGTCTACCACACCAGACAAGACCCCAGGTGTAAGTCTACCACACCAGACAAGACCCCAGGTGTAGGTCTACCACACCAGACAAGACCCCAGGTGTAGGTCTACCACACCAGACAAGACCCCAGGTGTAGGTCTACCACAAGAGACAAGACCCAAGGTGTAGGTCTACCACACCAGACAAGACCCCATGTGTAGGTCTACCACACCAGACTAGACCCCAGGTGTAAGTCTACCACACCAGACTAAACCCCAGGTGTAGGTCTACCACACCAGACAAGACCCCAGGTGTAAGTCTACCACACCAGACAAGACCCCAGGTGTAGGTCTACCACACCAGACAAGACCCCAGGTGTAGGTCTACCACACCAGACAAGACCCCAGGTGTAGGTCTACCACAAGAGACAAGACCCAAGGTGTAGGTCTACCACACCAGACAAGACCCCAGGTGTAGGTCTACCACACCAGACAAGACCCCAGGTGTAGGTCTACCACAAGAGACAAGACCCAAGGTGTAGGTCTACCACACCAGACTAGACCCCAGGTGTAAGTCTACCACACCAGACTAAACCCCAGGTGTAGGTCTACCACACCAGACTAGACCCCAGGTGTAAGTCTACCACACCAGACAAGACCCCATGTGTAGGTCTACCACACCAGACTAGACCCCAGGTGTAAGTCTACCACACCAGACTAGACCCCAGGTGTAAGTCTACCACACCAGACTAGACCCCAGGTGTAGGTCTACCACACCAGACTAGACCCCAGGTCCAGGTAAGGCATACATGGAACGGCACAACCAGGTAGAGGACACAGAGTACAGGAACATCTGTACCAAGTCTGGACTGGAGGTCCCAGGGTCCAGATGGGAGACACCCCCAAAGCTGATAGAAAACAGACAGGCCCAGATCCTGTGGGTCTTCCAGATCCAGATCCAGACTGAGCAGATGGTGATGGTCAATCATCCTGACATAGTGGAAGTGGATGAACATCAGAAGACAGTGGTACAGACAGATGGAGAACACAAGAAGCTGGAGGAACACCAAGGGCAGATAGAGGAGAGAGAGAGGACATGGGGATGAAGGTAGAAGTGGTACCAGTAGTGATGGGGGTAGAAGGGGCAGTGACCCCCGAACTGGGCAACTGTCATATGATGAGAAACACATGGATGTTGGATTAATATAGTTTGGGTGTTTTATTGTAATAAGTTGAATTTGGGGAAAAAATGAATAAGCTTTTCCTTCAGCCTCCTCCATTCAGAACACGTTATGGAAAATGTATGAATTTATGTATTTATCTGTGTTCTACATGTTCAGAGAGAAGATTTCATTCACTCATTTCTAAAACAGAACTTGAAAAAAAAGTCAGTTTCAAAGATATCTGCATTAGGGTAATGAGACACTGTGCTTAGTCTGCAGATATACTACAACACAGGTACAAAGATCTATTCCACATCCTGTGTTAATATTTATGACAATAAACACACATTCAAATGGAGGATATTAAATGGGGATACCATTAATTAGTTTACTTGTGTGCTTTATCTAGACCAGTGGTTCTCAAACTTTTTCCAGTGGAGTACCCCCTAAAATATACTTTTTTAGCCAAGCACCCCCAACTCTCACTTCAGCGTTTTTTATTGAAAAAATTTGGTAAAATTAGTTCCTTTGCCAAAGGTGTCTGTTTATATTTACTAAACTTCGTAAACAACATCATATATTTAACTGTAATGTGTATATATATATATATATATATATATATATATATATGTTTGTATGTATGTATGTACAGGGTGGGGAAACAAAATGTACACTGAACATTTAGTTGTTTTTTCTCAGCAGACACTACGTCAGTTGTTTTGAACCCAAACATATACTGATGTCATAATCATACCTAACACTATTATCCATACCTTTTCACAAACTTTTGCCCATATGAGTAATCAGGAAAGCAAACGTCAAAGAGTGTGTGATTTGCTGAATGCACTCGTCACACCAAAGGAGATTTCAAAAATAGTTGGAGTGTCCATAAAGACTGTTTATAATGGAAAGAAGAGAATGACTATGAGCAAAACTATTACCAGAAAGTCTGGAAGATACTATTAAAGAAGAATGGGAGAAGTTGTCACCCCAATATTTGAGGAACACTTGCACAAGTTTCCAAGTTTCAGGAAGCGTGTGAAGGCAGTTATTGAGAAAGAAGGAGGACACATAGAATAAAAACATCTTCTATTATGGACATTTTCTTGTGGCAAATAAATTCTAATGACTTTCAATAAACTAATTGGTCATACACTGTCTTTCAATCCCTGCCTCAAAATATTGTAAATTTAGCTTCCCCACCCTGTGTGTGTGTGTGTGTGTGTGTGTATGTATATATATATATGTGTGTATATATATATATATATATATATATATATATATATATATATATATATATATATATATATATATATATATATATATATATATAAACAGTTAAATATATGTTGTTTACAAAGTTTAGTAAATATAAACAGACACCTCTGGCAAAGGAACTAATTTTACCAAATTTTTTCAATAAAAAATGCTGAAGTGAGAGTTGGGGGTGCTTGGCTAAAAAAGTATATTCTGGATATATATATATATATATATATATATATATATATATATATATATATATATATATATATATATATATATATATATATATATATATATATACACACACACACACACACACACACACACACATATATATATATATATATATACACACACACACACACACACACACACACACACACACACACATATATATATATATATATATATATATATATATATGAGAGAGAGAGAGAGAGATAAACTAATTTTTGAAAGTAAATTCTGTGCAAAATATAAACTGAAAAGGGCCCTATTTCATTGGTAAGAAAAATAAATAAATTGGTCATTAATTAATAAATTAACCTTTCATCAACAAAAATAATTGCTTATCTATTCAGATAAACTCATGTTGAATAATATAAAATATAAATGTTCTTCAAATGTTACCAAAGCTTCAACAAGATGATTGACAATAAAACTATTATATGAATGTATTTATTGGGTTTTATATTTCACATGTACATGACTTCATGTATTTTTCTAAAATAATTTCCAGTACCCCCTGGGCTTTGTCCAAGTACCCCTGGGGGTACGGGTACCCCGCTGTGGGAACCCCAGCTGTAGAGGATTTTACTCAAACATTTAGTTTGTATTAATGAAAATAAGAAAAAAACTACACGCATAGTACAGATGATCTGATCTAACAGAGGTCACGACTGTAAACGGCATCATCACAGTGTTTGTTTCTTCCCATCTCTTCATGCATCTGTCAGTCAGAGTAGGTCACTCCCACTGACTGTGACATAATGAGCTGCATAAACCCATCGGACTGCATTATTCATGGAATTTCATCGACATGATTTCATTTGATTCAGATTGAGCGGCTGCAGTTTGTCAGAGATCAGCTGTTCTTCTCTGGCCTCGGCTCTGAAGTCCAACCCCTCCCACCTCAGAGAACTAGACCTCAGTGAAAATGAAGAGCTGCACGACTCAGGAGTGAAGCAGCTGTGTTTGTTTCTGCAAAGTGGAGCCTGTGAACTAAAGGTTCTGAGGTCAGTTCTCTGTTACTGTTGGATTTGATGAACACCTTCAGTTAAGGACATGTTCTGGTCTATCTGTCGGTTTGACCCACTCTGGGTTTATTTTATAAATGGGTGTGTCTGCCTCAGTCAAATGCATAATTATGTCGAGAAAATCCTTTTGGACCAGGTTCAGTAATGCATGGCTCAGCTGCTGACAGGGAGGGGGGTCATGCATGCAGGTGTGTTAGTGACTACTGTTGTACATCACAACAGTATAAATCACTGGGCACACACTCCCCCCGCTCACGGACCTCAATCTGGTCGGAAATTTGTTTTCGGGGGGGCAGCAGGTAGTCAATGATAAGGTGAGAGGATTTCACTTTGTCACAGCTTTTTCTACACAGCTATATAACCTGGGGTGGCGTAAAGGGGGGGTAAATGTGACAAATTCATGGGGCCCAGCATTTGTGGGTGGACCACAGAGCAGTGGAGGGGGTCCAGTGGATACAGGTTAGAAGTTGTGAAAATTTGATATAGGATCCGCTGTAGAATAGAGGAACAGAAGACAGGAGCTGGAAGTTGAAAGCATGTTAAGGTTCACTTTCGCTTACGTTAGTTATGGACTCCCCCACCCCCGACAAATCAATAAGATACTGAATTTTGATTTTATAAAGGGCCCACATCGTTTACCTTTCATAGGGCCCACAATTGCTAGCGGCCCCCCAGCACCATGTCCACCACAGGTCTGTCCCATTACTTTTAAGGTGAAGACACACCAACCCGACTGCCGACCATCACCAGAAATGGTAGTCCGACTGATCAAGAACACACCAAATCAACTACCAATATGAGCAAATGTTCTGTGCTTGCAAGAGACATAAACCTGGAAATGACGGAACATCTCTGTAGACCAAAACCCAGAGCTCGCTGTCATCAGTCATTGTTGTCAGAGTTGGTGTTGTAGTCGTTGAACAGATGGTTAGTAATAAGAAGACACTGGTGTTGTCAGCTCTAGGGCTTCTACATGTTGAAGAAGAAAGATGTCGCAGGTGAAAACTAAGGAAAAATCACACTATGCTAACAATGCTAACAGTGTTGACTTGATGGAATGAATGAAGTCCATAGTCAACACTGACTGTCATTCATTCAGATCCGATCTGAGCAGTGAATGGACTATTATAGAAGACTGTCCGACGACGTCCGACAGGCCAAAATTGGGTTGGTGTGTCTTCGCCTTTAGAATTACATTCGGCGAGCACGTAGCCTGAGTCACAAAAATTTAAAGGGGAAGGCTCGATCTTATGGATCGGTTGCTTTTACCGATCTTCCAGCTAAAATATTGATATGAGGGCCGGTTTCCAATCTGAATATCTATACATTTCTATCTGTTTTCAAAAAAGCAGGGTTTTGTTTTTTTTTTCTACATTTTTAAAAAAAAAAATTTCTTATTCAATGCAACATTATCTATATGATAAATAATTTATACACTGTCCAGATCAGATGGTTAAATAATGAACAGAAGTTGTAAAGTAAATCATCTTACCCTTTTCTTCAGACTGAGCGCCTGTGGGGTGACAGATGATGGTTGCTTGACTCTGGTAGAAGCTCTGAAGTCCAACCCAAACCTCAAAGTCTTGGACTTGAACAACAACAGCTTGATGGATTCAACATGGAAGCTGTTCCGTGATTTTCAGCAGAGTCCGAACTGTAAACTGAAGAGTTTGAGGTTTGTAGACGGCTCGTGAATTGACTGTGAAAGACTTTAACGTTACATTTGTCGTCTAATCAGCAACTGTTAAAAATTATGACAAACACAAACTGGAAATTAATCTCATGTTTAACCTTATAAGGATATAAGGACTACCATTATAACAGGCCGCCTACATTGAGTTTTTTAATAAGTGTCAGAAAATTCCCCCCCCTCCCCTTTTTTTTAAACCAATTTTTTTGTACCTTTTTTCAAGAAGAACTTAACCTTCAATATCTGGCCATTAATGATCACTATAATAAATAAATACTAATAAATATTTAAAACAGTGTGATGTAGTAAAAAAAAAAAAAAAAAACAGATTTGCATTTTTATCATATTTATTATGAAAAACTGTAAATGTTATGTCATATCCATAACATTAATACAGTCCTGATTAAAATTTTAAGAATTTATGTAAGAAATTGCATGAATTTACATTTCTCACTGTCGGATCTTCAGAAGGTTCTAAGTAGAGTTTCTAAATGAAAAATGAAGGAATGGGAGTGAGACCAAAAAAAAAAGAGCTAGAAATTGATTGAAAACAATAAATAAACTGAAACAGTCTGTTAATCAGCTGATCAGAAGTTTAAAAAAGAAAAAAAAGAAATAAAAGTTTCACAAAAGGACTCAGTAATGAGCAGCTCCACCGTTCTTGTTGAT